>NW_024037959.1:1432500-1616552 GCF_016077235.1 Cyprinodon tularosa
TGTAAAAATACTGTTCACTAGGAAGAATCAGGAACGGAACCTGTCTCACAAGATGAAGTAGGCTAAAAAATATCAAAAAGCAGTTGTAACTGCTCCAATTAAAGGACAAAAATTAGAAAACAGCATTCACATTTAGTCTTGACAAGGTTACTAATTTATTTGTAAGTCTTTGGAACTCTAGTGAACCACAAAATATTCTCTAGACTGACAGAAATAATCTTGAACTTTCAGAAAGTGTGTGTCCTGTTACATCTTGTCTAAAGAAATAGATCACACCTGAAAGAAAAAATATGATTACCAGTTTTTGGATTTGTTTTTGTCATTAACGGGGCTGTTGAATAAGCATATAAAATGTAACGACCCACTTATCAAAACGTCGCTTCACATCATAATGGCTGCTTTCTAAGTATTGCTTATCCTCTCCGATTGTTATATAGAAACTATTTGCATACAAATGCACCAAACGCTTTAAGTCAAACTAGGAGATTAGTTCAGAAACGTTTTAAAATTATTCTGTCAGAGTCTCCTATTGAGTTTATGACAGGCAGTTCTAGTGTTATTGTTTCCTGCTTCGTGTCTCTGATGAACTCTTCCTCAGATGGGGTCTCTGTCTGCTGCATCTCACAGTGCTTCAATAAGAGAGACTTCCTCCAACCTTTACTCTTTCTATCCTCTGCATCCTCCTAAAAGCTTCCCTCACCAATCCTAACTGTAGTTTGCAGCTAAAATGCTCTTTGAGTAACTTGTCTGCAGAAAGACTTTTTTCTAAGGCACAAGGGGAAAGTTAAAGTTCAATTTTTACTTTATCTGAAAAGAAATAAAGTTAGGCTTATGTTTTTTTTTTCACAGAAATCAAAATAAAATAGCAACTATATTATAATTTTCTTTTGAAATGTAGTTAATGAGTTATAAAAGAGATATAAGAGGGACCCTTAAATGCGGCTGTTTATTCAGTTTGGTCTATTTATAAATCCCCAATTCACAACAAATCATTCAAGGGCACTTTATAATTCTAACAAGTTTAATTAGTATTCATTTGAAATAAATCTTGTTTGGTCTAAATTCAATTCAGTGATAGTAGGTGTTAGATTCATAGAATAGATCCCACATTACAGTGAAAATCAGTAGATTATTTCATGCTAACAATCATGCTATATTGAGTCGTCTGCAATGATATTGGGAGTCAATGATATTGATATTGATACTACTCCCTTCTAACCAGTTGAGGCATGTTTAGTAGATATGTTTCCATCTGCTTCTACTGGCCTAAGACTGAAAACAGCAGAGAATTGAAATAACACTGAAAATTGTTGAGCCAGAAGTACTTTCTAAATGAAATTCTAAAGAACAAAAGGTTGAAGGCAGCTTCAACACCATAAAAAAGCTCCACTATGGAAAGAGACAGCTAAAAAAATATACATAGATAGGGATGTTCTCTATAGATCTTTGCTTTTTGATGATTGGAGTTCAAGCTTTGAACATCTTCAGACAATCTCCTCTTGCAAATAATCTGATTATCTATCCAGCTTTTCGTGAGTATCTGTATGAATCAATCAATGGCGCTGTACAGAAATCCATGCAGGAACATAACAGTTAAACATAGAATCACTGAACCAGGCGTATCTTCGAAAGACAACTGAACGAGGAAGATCCCTCTAAATAATAAAGGTAGACATTTACAGAAAAAGTATTTTACATAAAATTACCTTTCAAAACTTCAACCAATAAAAGAAACTCATGCAGGAGTTAACTATTAAGTTCTGCCTCTGAATAATAATAAAAGCTAATATTCCTTATTTCCATAGTGGCTCATGGCAATACTGGCTGACTGTCTCTGTCAGTCTTTCTACAGCTGCATTTCCAAATTTAATTTCAACACATTAATATTAAATCTTCAAATCCCTCAAGAAACAACAGACCAGTAGAGTAGAACAATAATACAAACCTCATTCTAAAAATAAAGAGAACAACAAACTGAACTCTGAGCAGGTAAATATTTAAATATAGTCAGTTTTATATAAAATGCTCACCAACCACATGACATGAGCATGATTAAAATGCAGTCAGCTTCTACACTATTCATTCTTTTACCCTGCAAACTGCAACACATTTAAGTGCAACCTTTTCAAAGCCTCATGCAATGAAGTGAGAAGGACAACATTTTCCTAAGCCTGTCCTCTTTCTGTTTGTGTGCAGGAGGTGATGGATCTGGAGAGAAGTCTGGGTGGAGTTTTAATAGAGGATCCCAAGCCGCTGCTTTTTAAAGACAGCTATCACAACCTCCGCCTGTCCATCCACGATATTCCTCACAATCACTGGAGGAGCAAACTTCTGGCTAAGTACCAGGTGCTTCACTTTGATATTCTGCATTTATTTTTGGACCATTCTTTCCACAAAGTTTTTTATTTGATATTACTAATAAGCACGTGCATGCTTGCCCCGTGCAAAAGAAATGTGTTCTTAATAATAAAAAGAGAGGCAAAAAAAACAAAAACAAAAATACCTAAGCAAAAAGCACAAATTGGAAATTACAGTTTTAATGTTTTTTTTTTTTTTTTTATCAGAGAATATATTTTGCTTCTTTCATTTCTTCAGCAAACGTTGTGCTTCTGCTCTATTTGCTGCAGAAATAAGATAACCCAGCCCAGAACCTGTTCAGAATAAACAAACAGGAAACCTGATAGTGGTTCAAATTTATGGGCTTTGTGCTTTTGAGATAACCCATAAGCAGACAGTTGTAGGAAACATATACGTCTTAAATAGAAACCAGATGCTTCTGTAGAGGATTCTGTGCTGCAGAGATTACAAGGTTTTAAACATGTGTCTTTGTGCAACAGGAGATTCCTTTCTATCACATTTGGAGCGGCAGCCAGAGACCTTTACACTGCACCTTCAGCCTGGAGCGAGCCAGCCTGGCTGTGTCGCAGCTCGCCTGTAAGATCTGTGTTCGGCAGGTGGAAGGGGAGGGACAGATCTTCCAGCTGCACACAGACATCCAGGAGGTAACGTTTTCCTGCGGAAATTCTCAGCAGCACAAACACCTAACATGTTCACTCCGTGGTTAATTTCTCTGCCTCTGAACTTCTCCATCAAACTAGACTCTCCCACCTCACTCGCCGCTCCCATCGGCAAGCACCTGCCTGCCTTCCTCTCAGGTGGGACCGTATGCCTTTCGCCTGCCCGACTCCATCCGCCACAAGATCTGTGCCAGCCTGGATGCACCCAGTGCGCGGGGTTGTGACTGGAGACTTCTGGCTCGCAGTCTGGGCTTTGACAGGTCAGGTCTATCTTTAGTTTTAATATCTGGGTTATGGTCCATCAAGTTAAAAGTTTCTGTACCATTTTAAATAGATAGGTACAAATAAAGTGGAGTTTTGAAACCTTTGTTTACGGACTCTATCATCTCTAATAAGAGCAAAATGACACAGCTATTTTGCTCTATAGTCAGGCATAGTGACACCACGGTCATTGAAGCAGGTGTTGGTGCCTCCAGCAGTGTCTCCAGGTGCCAAGACCAGCATCTTCATGAAGCTTGTCAGAAGTGGCAGCCTTTCTTAGCAAACATCTGAGCTGGCCTAAAGTTTCATGAAACACACAGGTCAATACCAGCAGATGACTTGGCACCACTAATCATCACACTGGACCTCAAAATGGATTCTGCCTCTCTCTTCTCGTCCTCCAGACTCTGGCTTTGGTTTTCTAATGAAATTACAGCTTTATTGCTTCTGATGTTGTCTCTGGATCAGGGGCTGCAGAAAGTGTAGCCCACGTTCTGGGTCGGTCAGTTTATGGTGATATATTGACTTCAGCTCATGTTTTATGGATTAACCATTTTGCACCTGTTACTACCGGGCTTTTAAAAAAACTGTATTGAACCAGAAAGGAGAATGAAATACATTTTTCTCTTTTATTAAGGACTTCTGGCCTAAAGGATTCATATATAAAAATTAAATGTACATTTTAAGCAAAGAAGAGTTAATATAATCAAAGTACTTTTTCAAAGTCCTGTTTGGAAAGAAGTCATTGAGCTCTTGTTCTATAGCAGGAGTGTTTAAATCATTGTTCAACTATCCCAGTGAGACCAAACCATTATGCTTAAGTCTACTCTATAGATTATTTATTGACAAAAATAGAGAACACAGTCCTGCCAAGTTCAGTTAAAAAGAGTCTTAAATGTTCTCTAAGAAAGGTAACCCACTTTTCCCACTTTTGGATGCTGATAGTACTGTAAAACCGGCTGTAAATACATTTTAATCAAGTCCAATAAAGCTCATAATGCTACCAAGCCCTCTGACCATCAACAGCAGACCTGGCGGGGGAAGTAACTTGTCTATGGATTATTCGAAGCAGGGGCTAAAAGCAATAACCCTATGGTTAGAGGACAAAAGCCCTTCCCTCTGAGCCACCGTAGCCCACCAGCCAACATCTTTAGCAATTACCTTTTTATGGATGTATCATACTTGTGGAGTTCTTCATTTTGGAAATCTTCCCCATAATTGTGTGGGGCATATAATAACTTTTCTGTATCAAAAAAATAATTTTAATAGAGTTAAAAAGGTCTTGGAGAAACAGAACATTTAGCTTTGGTCAGTTATTACTTTAATTTAGCTTTATATAAAATTATTATATATTGTAACCTTCTGATTTCATTATATTTAATATATTTACACCTAAAGTGCTAAAGTAAAGAGAAAGAGTTTGAATAATTTCAGTCGTTACCGTTATTTTTTTTTTCTATAATCAGAAACGTCTCCTCACATCATGTGTTCTCCATTTTTCACTCTCAGGTATCTGAACTACTTCGCCACAAAGCCCAGCCCTACAGGTGTCCTGCTGGACTTATGGGAAGCGTGTCACCAAGGTGACGCAGACCTGGTCTCTCTGGCGACAGCTTTGGAGGATATGGGGAAAAGTGAAGTGCTGGTCGTCATGACAACAGATGGGGATTGCTGATTGGCCAAGAAACTGGAGATCAAGCAGGACATTTTAGGAGTTTTGTTTCGGGGGAAGGTGGGGGGTTGGTGTCCATGCAGGGATGAAAATGAGAACCCTTGCCTATGAATATGCACACGCTGACACAGATCTTTCAACAGCAGAGCATTTTGGTTGTACCACCCACTCCTTTGCTGACTCCTGACCAGCCGTTGTAGCCACGTATCAACCATAACCCATTCCCACGTGTGCCGTCCAACTGCCAACCTGATTCAGCTTCAGTTCTCCAAAGCAATATTGGATCAGCTAAATGAAAGAAAAAAAAAATGAGTGCCCAAATGGGGAAAATGCTGCAAAGTCTTTCAAGATTGTGATGTAACATGTAATTAAGTAATAGAAAATAACATATCTTACATATGTGAGAACAGTGTTAAATTGCAGAAATCTGTTTAGCAAACAAACACCTATATGAGAACATGGGGTTATTTTAGTAGCAGCATGGAAGAGCATGATTTAACACCATCTCATCTCATGGCACAGCCTTTTGTTTCCTTCATTCTCATTCAGAGTGGGCTGTGAATGACAGGCTGCACCAACCTGCCTGCAGCCGTACAGGCCAACGCACACACATACGTATGCACACATACACTCTGCAAAATACATACACGGAGAAAGTGGTCGTTAATCGGCTTGAAAACATGCAGGCCAGGAATTCTCGTCTTATGGATAAGGATCATATCCTGAAGGTTTCAGTCGGATCGCTTCTGGCTGAAAAGGGAAAAAACGCTCTGCCTTTTCGTAACTGTGGGAGTGGGAGATTAAATTGCAAAGTTGGTTGCAGGATTGGCAGATAACTAGGATGACTCTTTTTATTGTACCAACAAATGCCTCAAAGCCATGGTATATCGCGCCGACTCACAGGGGTGTTTCTCTTTCATCTCTCCTTGCATTCCTCCGTCTCTCTGCCACGCTCCCTATCTGCTGAGAATAAACTGCATCATCCCTCAAAAGTTTCCTTTGGGGAACGCTCTTTAATTTATTATCCATATTTGTGGATTGCATTTTTTTTCCCATGTTGTTGACAGAATTATAATATTGGACCTGTTTTACCATTTGTGCTTCTTTAAGCTGCTGAGCTGCTGTTGATTGTTATTTTGTTTTCATCTTAAAACGAAGTGCACAGCTTTTAGCCGTTGGTAAGAAAATTATCCTATTGTTTTTAATTTGATGCATCTTTTCAAAATGAACAATTTCAATTGCCTTGCAAAAGTATTCACACCTCAGACAACAGTTTTTCATATTTTGTGAGCTATAAAATTGTGATGGGATTTTATATGATAGATTGACAACAAGGAAGTTATAATTATGAATTAATTATGAAGCAAATGGATACTTATGCTCAGCAGACAAAGGTTATATACAATAAAATAAAAAAATGCATAGTATTTACACCAGCAAAATATGGCTGCTTTCCTAAACTTGCAGGGCAAGGTAAGAAGAGCATATGAGAGGCAGCCAGTTTTTCCATTGTAGCCCTGGAGGAGGTTCATAGATCATCTGCTCAGGTCATGGGCAATTCTAGAAAGGGGCCAGCGGGGGCCAGTGCCCCTGTAGATCATATCCTGGCCCCTGTTATGGCCCCTTTACTGAAGATATAATACTTAAAGAAGTTCTAATGATGATATGCGCTGGAAAGACATGGTTACTGATAGGTCCTTTGGATCTATTTCATTTTTTTCTTTAGAAATTCTGTTTTACTAATTATTTAAAAACAATAAGGTGATAGCGCCAGTGTTATTGAGATGGGAACCAAGTTTTTATTTGCTAAATGTTTTTTTTTTTTTCAAAACAAATTTTAAAAATGCTTTAATTCAGATTTTAGAGAAAATTTTAACTTAAATTAAGTCAAAAATATGTAATGTATGAATTTATATGGACCTTATAATGAATAGAATTTTAATTAAACCCAATTTAATAGAAATTTCACCTCATACAGTTTTCTTAATATATTTGAATCCCTTGCCCTGTTTTTTATTTCATTCTTTTCTGTGCCCCCATGAAAACACGCTGGCCCCCTCCTGGCCCTCTGGTACATTTGGTCTAGAACCGCCACTGGCTGAGGTGGAATAAGTTGTCAAAGGAGTGAACCAGCTGTTGTAAACTACGCATCTTCATAAGAAACAAACCGAAGGAATGGAATTTTTGAAAGACGCATGAGAAAACTCATTTATCATAAGCTATTTATAGCACCCTGCAAACATGTAAAAGAATGCCCATTGGTCTTCAAAACTCTATGTATGACTGGAAATGAACTCTGCAAATCCCACCATCCCCATAGTGGTACATCTTGGTAGCAGCATCGTTGTATGGGGATGTTTTGTTGTTTGGGTGTTTTTTGCAGCAGCAGCAATAGGAAACCTGTCAGGGTTGATTAGAAGATGGATCTGTAAGCGACTTCAAGCAACCTGAGAATCTAAAACCGCAAACATAATGGCAGAGCTTTAGGGGAATGTGTGGTCCCAAACTTTTGGCCTGGTTAAAATCCAAATCCAATTATTTAAAAAGTAATGTTCACAGATGCTTCCCATTTAAATTGTCTTAGACATCTTTCAAAGAACCAGCATATATGTTTGTTTCTAGATGTTTAAAGATGGTAAATAAAAAATAAATAAAAAAAACACACCAGACTTGATCACAATAATATCTGGAACACACAATTCCCAGTCGATAAGGAATTGAAGTTTCTGTTTCTGACATGACATTTGAAAAGGTTTAAGGTTGATGAACACTTTTGCAAGGCATCATAGTTCGTAAGTCCCAGCGCTTTGCTTTGTCTGAGAAGAGACGATTATAGAATAAATTAGCCTTACCTGAAATCAATTTGGCATCAAGGGACCATATATGTTAATTTACCGCAACACAAGCTTAATTATGTCTTGTAAGTCATTCTATCCTCCTTTATCCAGCAGTGATGGCTTATTGACGATCTATCTCCTGAGCTCCCTGCTCTGTGGCTAGGCTCCTGGAGCTATTTGTATTATCATTATCGATCTATCAGTTATTGTTAGATGAGAATATGAGAATTTCTTTATGTTTTGTTTCTTGAAGAAAGGCAAAGCAAGTGTTTATAGTTTTAAAACGACAGAAACCAAAACAGCGTCAGTATCCCACCTCCTCAGCTGTGAGTCATGCAGCTGTTTTGTGTGAATGAAGTGAGCGTGCCTGAGTAAATGGGTTTGTGGAGGCAGATTGGAGTTCACATACAAAAAAAATGTGTACATCATTTGGAGCTGTCATTTCTATAAGTGCTATGCAAGTAGAAAAGAAAAGTGAAGCTTTTCCAACTTCTTTTGGTTCCTCTAAGAGTATTTCTATTTTTACAGATCAGAACATTCACAGTTTTTTTGTTTGTTTTTTTTTTGTATCTTTAAGTGGTTTCTGGACATTCTGATTTTGCAAAAGCATTCTCCATCTGGACTGGGAGAGCTGGATCACTCATCTCACTGAGGATGCCATAAATGATAAAAATCAGAATGGCACATCAGGCTCAGGACAAACCGTGGCTTACATGGTGAACCATGCCTTGCAGGCCTTTGCCATGAAGAAACAGCAGACTACAACCCGTTCAGTGAGCCAGCAGGACTTTTTTTTTTGTCAATTCATGGAGCAGAACTTTCCCTGCTGAGAACTACAAAGTGTTTTGCCTGCAGATATCTGGGTGTCTACTTTTCGGCCATAATCTCTGGATTATTAAAGCCGAACGTGACTGGTTGGCTCATTTGAAGGAGACAAACTCTGCCTTTGTTCAAATATTGAGACATTTTTACAGAAAATCTAAATGGTTCAGTGACATTATTTCGTCTCTGTGAAGCACCGATTGTAAATACCTGTTTAGCATTCTTACTTGTAACTAAATATAATTTTTATGCAATAAATTATATTTCTTAGTTTAACATGATTATATGTTGTGTGCTTTTTTTATTTCTCTTAAAGTACATTATTGTAAAGTACCATAGTGAATTAGGAAAATCCAGCTGAATGTTTATCAAATGGTTCTGTTGGACAAAATGTCTTCTAAATGGCATCTGTTTCGTCAATTACGAACCAAAAAAAGCAAAGTACCTCAACCTGCACCACTTTGCTTCACACCTCGCTGAGAAATTCCCTTTAGGTCCATTTAGCTTTGAAAGCTTTTATCAGACAGGCCCTCACATTAACAGGTCTAGGAGACACTAATAGTGCCCTTCGAGGACTGACATTGGCATTTACACCGAGGGCTCTAACCTCAGTCCTTTTATGACTGAAGAATGGTTTGATTAAACTGTTTTGGCAGAAATAAACAAACCGGTGAGTCATCTTTACTGATGCTACACTTCAATACTTTGCACCTGTCCTATCAATTATCGCACAGCTAATTGAGAACTGACTTGATATCGATTGCATGAGTGAAGCGATGCTTTGATAATGTCGCCGACGCTGCCTTTGTTCTTTACACAAACCTTTCATGTTAACTAAATGAATGAAGTTACAAACCTGCTGTAAGTAAAGAGGAGTGAAAAAGTACTTACTCCTAGTTTTGCTTTTTTGTCTCACTTTAATCTTCCAGATCAAAAGACACATTTTTATGTGGGATAAAGATTACCAGAGTAAAACATAAACCGTTTAGGATTATTTTGAATGATAAACTCATGATTTACTTTATCAACGGAAACGTGTCCAAAAGACTGGGAGCTTGTGTGAAAAATTGCACACAAAACCTAATAATTGTTAGTAGAAGGGTTCAAATGTTTGTGTTAATTGGCAATGTTTTTTTGTTTGTTTTTTTAACATCTCTGCTGCTGGCTCTTCCTTCTTTAATTTGAAGCTGGAGCCATTAGAAAGTTTTGAAGTATAAATATTTAACATAAGGAATCTAACAATTATCATCCAAGCTTTGACCAGACCAATGCAGAAGCATGATTTAGTTTTGTCTACTTGCTGGTTCCGCTCTAAACCACTGTTCTACAGCATAGACCATTGTGTTTAAGTTTAAACACTGATGACAAAACGTCCTCATCAGATTCTGTTAGAGATGAGCATGAGAGACAGTCATTGGGGGGAAAAAAAACCTTATAAAGTCCTTCTTTGTCTCATCAGTCCACACCATATTTTCTGCCTTGCAAAAGGTTGTTGCTTTTGCTAAGTAAGCCCCATTCTTAATGTAGAATCACAGCACAAACTATTAAATTATTATACTGCAACTGCTATAGGGGAATCTTAAACTGAAAAGAGTTTAAATACAAGCATCAAGCATGAAGAGGAAAAATCTTGAGTTACTGTAAGCGTATTATGGTTTTAATTAAGCAAAACAGTAAGTCTATTATTGGGGACTTTATTTTAAAAATGTACAGAAAAGAAAAAAGAAAGGTTACATTTTTAAGAAAGTACACATCATGCCTCACAGCAGAGCAAATGAGTTATCAAAGAGACAGCCTGGAGAAGAAATTGTCTCACTTTTTTTTTTTTTCAAATAGTGCATTGTACTACCGCCTACAGTACATAAAGGTAAACATCTAAATAGGTTTTGTGCAGCATGTATGTGATCCACTGGGATGTCTGTAGGTTTCTTTCTGACTGGAGATTAGGAAAAATTCCTGTCATCGAACAATAAAAAAAGACAACAATCAAAAGATAAACAATAAAATATCACAGACGTATGTTTTCTACAAAACATCAGACTTTATTCTTTGCAGGAAGCTTTTTTTCCCCATGACTTGTCAGAAGGTGGCAGTTTTGATCAGTTTTTTTGTCTCTGTGATGGTCCCAGATTTAATCCTGATCTTTCCATCACTGAATCTGAACAGAAATAGTATGCAGACTTTCTCTTCCAGCACCTATTAGCAGCATCTCTACTAAAATGCGTTTGAGAAGAGAAGGTCCAGCATATGTATCCAGCATGAGAGGATCAGGATGACAGGATAAACTGTCCTACTGCTCCATCTCCTGGTTTATATGGATCGGTTGTAGATTAACTTTATTTATTTATTTATTTATTTTTATACAAATATACACACCTAATTGAGCCTTTGTTGAAAGTGATCATTAAAAATAATAAAAAAAAAACAATCTGTCTGGCAAAATGGCTCTTCTTTCTGGTAATGGTTATATTCTTTATGTTGTTGATCATAAGCTAAATCAAAAAAAGCTGTGATGTTTTTTTTAAGTTTTTCTGGTAGCTGTGCTATTAGGCCTATCTGAGGCGATACTCATTACAAAACCTAAGAGAAATGCTATTCTTTTAAGGGTTTAGTTTCTTTTTTCTAAATTATACTTAAAAATTTATATCACATCACATGTCAAAAGTTGTTAGGATTCTTGAATCATGGAATCAAGACACAGTACCAACTTTGTGACTATTTCTCGATCCTTTTAGATGGTAAATGCTATTAAACAATGTGAACTTTCATCTTCCTTACTAATGTGGTAAATCCACCCTAAAGACATGAAGGGCAAACAGTTCATATTTCTGAGCAGCTGAGTTTGCATTTGCTATAAGGCATAATCAATTTCAGTAATTAATTATATTATATTACGTTCATTCTTTGTTGTATTTAGTGAATTAAAATAACTTTTCAAACGTTTATATAAATATTATAATGTATAGAAGAAACTGCAGAATTAGTTCTTTTATTATTCGGCTTTTATTGTGAAAAGCTACTACGATCAACTTCCTGTCTATCAACGTAAGCTATTTTTCTGCCTTTAAAATATATAGGCCTATATATGTTCAGTCTTTCTTTTAATTTACATATATTGGCCACTATATTAAGTCGTTTTATATTTATATTTTTTAATTTCTTTTTTTTCCATATCGTGTTTGTTTGTTTTTGTCTTACAACCGGAAGTGGTGTTGCAGCTGCTAACCATCCGAGCTTGCACTTCGGAAGCCCCAGTAAATCAGCTGACCAGAAACACCAGTTTGCTGTCAACTGAATCTTTTATTTTTGGAAAAACCTGTTTGGAAAGCAGTGGAGCGAAAGTGTCGAAGTTTTCAGGGATGAGGTTTGTCTTGTTCATTTGTTTTCAACCATCGGTGGAGCTAGCTTGCTTTGCTTTTAGCTTTAACTGTTAACCCTAACTATTTTTTTAGACAAAGAATAAATAAGGTTAATGTAAAGTTTAGATAAATTATCGAAAAAACATCTTTTATTGATAGGGATATTGTGGTGCAGTATCCTGTTTCAGTAAGTCAAAGGGTTTTTGGTTTTAGTATCATGTGAATATTAGTTCCTCTTTAGTCACACTTAAGTTGCAAAATCAACTTTTACCTCAAGATAGTGGCTACATTTTACTGCGTAATTTTTATTTATTTATTTATTCTTCTGACACATCTGCAGCACGGTGATCGTGGAGGAGCTCTGTTAAACATTTAAGGACATTTTGATGAGAGGTGAGATTAAATTAGGGTCTTCTGTTTGAAGTCGGAGTAATGAGTCAAACAATCACATGTCTCAAAAACACGGGATGTGAGAAACGTTTTGTCTGGAATATTTGTCTCTGATTGAATAGGCAGGTCATGACTTGAGTTACTCAACAGAGACTTGATAGAAGACAGTGGGAGAGAGGTGCCTTCATAAACACATTGATGGTGATGGTGTTAATGAATAAGTCTGTGGGTTTCTCTGACTCCACATGCAGGGCCTGATGAGCAGCTTATTGAGCAGCTCCTCCAGAGTTACCTTTGATTAATGCTCTCTTTTTCAAGACATCCAGTTTATTAACAGTGGTTAACAGTGTTGTTTGATTTATTGTTTATTGTCTTGATCAGTTCTTGTTGGTATGTTTAGACCTTGTCATGATGTTTATAACCTTGCTGTCTTCTCTATAGATTTATCTCTAACCTGGCTTCTTTGTTACTAGGTCGTCATTAGCTGTTGGTCTTTATTGATGTTCTTTGATGAACCTCTGAATACTGAGATTATATTGCATTACTATGTTTGATTATATTATATCACTATGTTTAATAATCAGAAGGGAAATGGTTTTATTGGATTTTAGTAGTACAAGTAGTAAATGACACCGTATAAAAGTGCATGTCATATTTTTTTGGGGGGGATTATTTGTTAAAAGAATCTCCTAATGGATATGTGTTTTTTGTATTTACATCTAAGTTTGTGGATGTAACATGAAAAAATGGGGGGAAATTCAAGGGGAATGAATTAGGGCTGCACTATTATGCAAATTGATTGATCTGTTAGTTATTTTTTCGATTCATCGATTAATAATCAAATAGCACAAGGGTTCCTTAAAGGAGAACCCTTTTCCACTTGAGGAGTTCTGGATGGAGAGAATTGATTGACGAAAAAGTTTTTTCTTATCTTAAATGCACAATGTTTCTATATGTTTTTACAATCTTGGTATAATTTCTGCTCTAAGTTGGTTGCTCTGTCAGCTAAAGGCATGTTTTAGAGCTTGTATACTCCAGTTAGAAATTAATCAATTACTAAATTAGTTGACAATTATTTAAATATTCGATTAATCTGATTAGTTGTCTCAGCCCTAGTACGAATACTTTTTGCTACCTGATATTAAACTACAATGTGAGGAAATTATTGAGTTATAATTTAGGGGGATCTCTGCTGCTCTTTTGGAAACTTGTTTTTACTGCTCTAACATTATCTCATATTTCTCATTATTCTGTAGAACCAAACTTTTCACTTCTGTCTTCTCTTTTCCCCCAGCTTGCCCTTTTCTCTTCTGTTTTCACCCTCTGAGTACCCTGGACAGTACCTGTGAAAATGGACCGCACAGAGTCTGTGCAGCCCAGCGTCAACTCATCCTATCTCCCGCCTGGGTACGACGAACAGAGCTCAATCGAGGATGAGGAGGACGAAGATGCCAGTCCCTCTGCAGCTCTTCTTCCTAAAGTCTCCTCTGCGCCTCTGGCTGTGCGCTACAGTCCAGAGGACTCGTACTTTCTGGTATACCTTATCTTTTTTGTGATGGGCGTCGGTTCCCTGCTGCCGTGGAACTTCTTCATAACAGCCAAGCACTACTGGCACTACAAGCTGAGCAACAGCAGTGACCACAGCGGGCATTCTGGTCTCAGTGTGAGTAGAAGGCCAATGAGGTACAGCTGAATGTTTTTGTTTTGATTTGTTTGTGTCTGGACATTTCTAAAGATGTCTCTGCATCTGACATAGCACCACAAAGATCACAGTACGTTTGAGTGTCATTTCATATTTCGCTGAAATCCAACTTTCAGATTTGAACAGCAATTTAAATATAATAATGAAAGTATTTGGTGATTTAGATTCACTTAAACGGCACTAAAATAATGATCTGCCTATTCTTTAAAAAACATGATAGAAGAATATGTATATTTCTCTTCTCCTTTCCCAGGACTACTTTGAAAGTTACGTGACCCTAGCCTCAGCAGGGCCTTCTGTGTTTTGCCTAATACTTAACTATTTTCTGGTTAACAGGTGAGTAAGACTTCATGCACGTTTTTTCCAGCTACAAATAGATTCAATATGATAGACCAACACAGAAAATATATTTATATATTTTTTCTTTCCTGTAACCTTTTAATTATGGCAGCAATTTATTTATTACTCTCATACCCCTAAACAAATGGAGTTCAGCCTTCAGAAGTCCAGCTCTTTAGTGGAGAAACAGCACCATGATGACTGAAGAGCTTAACAACTGGGTTAGGAGGACTTTTCAATTTAAACATAGACATGTAATAATACATATAACCCTTAAAATTATATCATTGTACTAGGTCATCAAATCAATTCAGTTGAGTGTCAAATAAGCTGCCTGTAGTATCTTTAAAGGTCCAGCAGGTGTCAGTATTCTGTGGGACAATATCAACCCAGTATCAATACAGTTTGGAATCAACCCATCACAAGAGTTTATCTGCTCAGGAACATAACCCTAAATCTGCAGATTTATTAAGGTCAAATTTCAGAGCTAAATCAGATTTGGAATCGGAGTCCAGATTTAAAACTTTGCTTTCCACTTAATCCAAATTTAAAGCTGTTTTTGGAAAGAAGAATTTGCAAAAGTCTTGTCATGTTCACATCTAACATTGACCACTTTTATTGGCAGCAAATGTGATGCTTCTTATAAAGTATTAACTCGGGGGTTTGAATACATAAGCAGGTAAAAAAAAATTTTTTGATTAAAAAAAACAGGTTTTCATCCTGCTTCCCAATTTGGTCCAAGTGTGCTTTGCTTTTTCAAACCAAATATGAGATAATCGAGGATGGGAACTGCTTGGACGGATGGAACCAGCTCGCCCTCATTGTTTAATCCTTTTTCTGTTCCCAGGTTGTCGGCAAACGTTAGGATCCTTTCATCCCTCGTCGTGATGCTGCTTGTATTCGTGGTGACCACGGTGCTAGTAAAGGTGGACGTGTCGGAGCACAGGATGGAGTTCTTCGCCGGCACGCTTGCCAGTGTGGCTGTCGTCAGCGGAGCCTCCAACGTCTTCTGTGGCAGCGTGTTTGGGATCAGTGGCTATTTTCCCATGAGGATCTCCCAAGCCCTCATTTCAGGTTAGTCTGCTCACGTTTTCTGTGTGACGCCTTCAGCTCCAGTGCCTGTTGATCAGACAACTGTGTCAAATCGTTGCCTCATAACCAGAACTTTCTGCTGAGCTGAGGAGATCATTCAGAACATTTAATGTTGGTGGATTGGTTAAATTAAAAGACCCTAAAGAATTACTAGATATAAAGTTCCAAATTTTTACAAATAATGAACAAAATAAAAATAAATATATATGGGGTAATTCATATTTAATAAATACATAAGAAATTTGTGTCATTTCGTTTTACAAACTAATAGAAATTGTTCAACAATTTATTGGCCAAACATTTAAATTATTATGTAAATCAAGGATCAGAACCTACATTTTTGTTCTTAAAAAAATTTGTTGTATAACATAGAGGATGGAAAATAAGTATTTCAGCACCTTGTTATTTTACAAGGTCTCCCACTTAGAAATCATTGAGGGGTCTGAAATTGTCATCATAGGTGCATTTCCACTGGGAGAGACATAATCTAAAAAATACAATCCAGAAATCCCACTATATGATTTTTTTTTTGAGTATTTCATCAATGATACAGCTGCAAAAACTTATTTCAGCATCTATCAGCTAGAATTTTGACCCTCAAATATCTGTTAGTCTGCCTTCAAAATGTCCACCTCCAATTGATTTATTATCCTAAATTAGATGCACCTGTTTGAGGTCATTAACTGCATAAAGACACCTCTCCACCCCACACAACCAGTAAGAATCCAACTACTAACATGGCCAACACCAAAGAGCTGTCCAAACACACTAGAGACAAAATTGCACACTTCCACAGGGCTGGAAAGTGCTACAGGGAAATTGCCAAGCAGCTTGTTTTAAAAAGGTCCTCTGTTGGAGCAATCATTAGAAAATGGAAGAAGCTTAACATGGCTGTCACTCTCCCTCAGACTGGGGCTCCATGCAAGATCTTGTGGGGTCTCAATGATCCTAAGAAAGGTGAGAAATCAGCCCAGAACTACATGGGAAGAGCTGGTTAATCACCTGAAGAGAGCTGGGACCACTGTTTCCAAGGTTACTGTTGGTAATACACTAAGTGTCATGGTTTGTAATCATGCATAGCACGGAAGGTTCCCCATCTTAAGTTTGCTAATTACCATTTGGATGATCCAGAGGAGTCATGGGAAAAAGTCATGTGATCAGATGAGACCAAAATGGAACTTTTTGGTAAGAAGAGAATGACGAGTACCATCACCAAAACACCATACCTACTATGAAGCATGGGGATGGTAGCATCATACTTTGGGGGTGTTTTTCTCCACATGGGACAAGGTGACTGCAGTGTATTAAATTGAGGATGAACGGGGCCATGTATTACCAGATTTTGGGGCTCAACCTCCTTCCCTCAGAGCATTGAAGATGGGTCGAGGCTGGGTTTTCATGACAATGACCCAAAGCACACAGCCAGGATAACCAAGGAGTGGCTCTGGAAGAAGCATATCAAGGTTCTGCCGTAGCATACCCAGACTTAAACTAGGGTGACCAAACGTCCGTATTTCCCGGGACATATCCGTATTTCACGTCCTGTCCCGGGCGTCCCGGGTTTTTTTTAGAAAGTGAGGAAATGTCCTGATTTCACTGCGCACAACGCTCCGTGTGACGTAATCCCTGAGCCGCGTCAGTGCGGGCAGCCCTGTTCTTAATCAGAGGCTCTGTTCGAAAACTTAGGACGCATCCTCCAAGGACGCGATCTACCTAGACTGGATCTTTCGAAGTCCTTGAAAATAAGGAGACCGGAAGAGTTTTGGCTGTAAATTCGAACAGGTCCTCCCTTCGGCGGGTTTTACCGCCGTATGCTCTGTTGCTTAGCAACCGTGAAAGTTGACACACAAAGCAGGAAAAGAATGAATACTGAGGTTTTCAAAACTGTTTGTTTATTTATTTATTTTTTAAAAAGTTAAAGTGAACAAAGACTACACTCACAAGAATCCAGAGTGGAATAAAGGTTCCAACCACCGGGAGCAGGAACCAATCAAATCAAATGTAATGATAGAAACCTTAGTCAGTTAAATAACATGCTGCTGTCATTTTGCACATCTCTGATGTTGCTGCTATTTTCAAATATCCATTACTGTAAAAATGTCCATAGCTGCATATTGGTTATTTATTCCCCAGTTTTATATTGTTAAAACACTTTACAGTATTTAATTTTATATTTTAACTCTTCCCTATTATGTTATTCTTATACATTTTTGTAAGGTCCTCATTTGTGTGACCACTTTCAATAATCTTTCTGCTGCTGTAAATTTGCCTATTGTGGGACAACAAAGGGATTTTCTATTCTATTCTATAAAAGGGTTAGAAATATATAAGTAAATCAAAACAATGTATCTACAAAATGTATCTGCAAAATCTCTAATATTCAACAACAAAAAATACTTAGTTAAGCATATTGTGCAAAACAACAATAAAAAAATTAAACTCCTATCAGATTTATAGTTCCCACTATTTATAGTTCAAATGTCTCATTCCGCCCCCCCCCCCCCCCCCCCCCCCCCCCGCCCCCCGCTACAAGGTATCCTTCCCAAATGAAAATATGGTCACCCTACTTAACCCCAATAGAGAATCTTTGGAAGGAGCTCAAATTCCTTGTTTCTCAGTGACAGCCCAGAAACGTGACTGATCTAGAGAAGAACTGTGTAGAGGAATGGGCCAAAATCCCTCCTGCAGTGTGTGCAAACCTGATGAAAGACTACAGGAAACGTTTGACCTCTGTAATTGCAAGCAAAAGCTACTGTAACAAATATGAACTTTAAATATTTTTTTGCAGCTTTATCACACAAATAACTTTAAAAATAATACATTGTGATTTCTGATTTTTTTTATTTTTTAGATTATGTCTCTCACAGTGGTCATGCCCCTACGATGACAATTTCAGACCCCTCCATGAGAACATGCAAAATAGCAGGATGTTCAAATACCTATTTTCCTCATTGTATGTAAAAAAAACTTTTATTTCTGATGACCAAGTCAGTGAGAAGTGATTGGGAAATCAGTTGTCTGTGGATTCTTCTCCAAACCTAAAGCTAAACTCAGCAAAATAACACTCGAAAATTCCCCAAATGTAATTAATCAGCACTTTTTCAGATTTTTCTACAGTGGGTGCGTATTTACGCATTTTCCACTTCTCTCAAAATGTCCTATTTTGTAAAGGCAGTTATTTATTTCAGTCTGTCTTGCAATATTTCTAATTATTTTCCTTTTTAAAGGGGATATTTAAAAAAAATAAAATGTCAGTATGCACTGAGTTGTCATAACAGCACTATATTATTTCATGTCATTTTGCTGTGGTTTCATACAAATGCAATGTTAAACATTGGCCAGCAGATGGCATTAATATACAGGAAAGAAAGGTTAATCCGAATTTCTTGTTTCTATAAAAAATTTTTTTTTTTTTACATTTTTATCATTAAAGGAATAGTACACCCAAAACATGATTAGCCTTCATTTTCTACTCACCCCCATGCTGAACAACACTCTGGAGTACTTTTTTGATATCTCAAATGCATCTGGAGATCCGGGAGGCTTCTTGCTGTCTGCTGACATTCAAATAATGGAGGTCCATGGCGCCCGAGACAGAAAGGTCCATAAAAGTCCACAAAAACGTGTCAATATTCCTCCATACTGCTCGTCCAATGTAATCCAAGTGTCCTGAGTGGGTAGCATCCAGAATTTACTCGAAACGAAGTCATTTAGAACGTTTTAGATTCTAAACAGTAGTGTATAGGATTTCCTAATAGCGCCCCCATGCGCGCTCACGATTCTACGGAAGCCGGCAGACCAAACCGGAAGAAAGTGCGCATTCAGCGTCTGCTCTGCCGATAATGCAAGCGTAGAAGAAGAAATGTGCTGTTTACCTGTGCAAAGAAAGAAACAACGAAAGAAAAATGTCTGAGGACTTCAGTGATGAGGAAGAGCATGAGTTCTTTGCCGAGCTGAATGCGCTGGTTTGGTCTGCCGGCTTCTGTAGAATCGTGAGCGCGCATGGGGGCGCTATTAGGAAATCCTATACACTACTGTTTAGGCTCTAAAACGTTCTAAATGACTTCGTTTCGAGTAAATTCTGGATGCTACCCACTCAGGACACTTGGATTACATTGGACGAGCAGTATGGAGGAATATTGACACGTTTTTGTGGACTTTTATGGACCTTTCTGCCTCGGGCACCATAGACCTCCATTATTTGAATGTCAGCAGACAGCAAGAAGCCTCCCAGATCTCCAGATGCATTTGTGATATCAAAAAAGTACTCCAGAGTGTTGTTCAGCATGGGGGTGAGTAGAAAATGAAGGCTAATCATGTTTTGGGTGTACTATTCCTTTAATGTTCAATGCTAAATAACTAATGACACATTTAAGCAACAATTTTATAATGTATTTATTTAGTAAATGGTGTCATTTTGGGGAAAAAAGATCTATCCCTATGACTTATCTCATAAAGGATTTTACTCCTCTGCAGGGTTTACATGTTTGATGACTGAAACAGAAAACAGATTAACCAAATAACTATAGCATAAGTACTGCAATAATTATTTACAAACTTATAGGGAATTAAAGCTTTGAATAACAATTGTATTTAGTTATTTTGTTTAATGTTTATAAAGATTTAAAGTATTAAAACTTTATTTTCCAGTTGTATTTATTTTGTAACAAAATGTTTTTTTATTAACCATATATTGGTATTTTCACTTATTGCCCTCATATATATATTTTTTTTCTTCAAATGTAAACAGTACAGAGCTTCTTTTGTACATAAATGTCTGTTTTGTGGTGCTAGGTCAGGCCATGGGGGGAACCTTAACTGCGGTAGCATCAATAGTGACCCTAAGTGTGGCTGAGGACGTGACCAGCAACGCTCTGGCCTATTTCCTGACTGCAGACGTCTTTATCCTCATCTGCATCACCTCCTATTTGCTTTTGCCCAAGTTTGCATATTCAAGGTAAAAAGATCCAAATATTTCTTCTTGCTAAACTTTTTTTTTTTTCTTCCCTCCCATGTTTGGAAATGTTAATGTTCTTTAACTTGTGGAAAAATCAGTGAAATAAAATCTCCCATCTCTTCTGTCAGACACTACATGCTGGGGAAGAGCTGCGCCAGGCCCGGGGCGCTCACTGAGGACCACGCCGCTACAGTCCCACCGCTGCAGCCCATCATTAGAAAGGCTGGAATACTTGGCTTTTGCGTCTTCTATGTTTTCTTCATCACAATCTCTGTATTCCCCACCATCTCATCGGGGATCCAGTCTGTGAATGCAGACAGCGGCAGCCCCTGGACGACAACGTACTTCGTACCTCTGACCAGTTTCCTCCTTTATAATGTAGGAGACTTCTGTGGCAGGCAGGCGACGGCCTGGGTGCAGATCCCCGGTCCCACCAGCAGAGTCCTGCCCGCTCTGGTGCTGTGTCGCTCTGTAATGGTGCCACTCCTCATGTTCTGTAACTACCAGCCACGGGACCATCTTCATACGGTGCTGTTCCCTAGTGATGTGTACCCTGTGATCTTTAACTGCCTGTTAGGTCTCTCTAATGGATACCTGGGCACGCTGCCTATGATCTATGGACCAAAGGTGGTTCCCCGGGAGCAGGCAGAAGCTACAGGAGTGGTCATGTCATTCTTTCTCTCTCTGGGACTAGCGGCTGGATCTGCATGTTCTGTTCTCATTGTGCATAATATCTGAACTGGTGGTATTTCAAACTTTGTAGTGAGGGAACACTACAGCCTGTGTGCAATCAAGCATTTTATTTCCACTGAACCAAAGTGTTGCTCCCCCCCCATCTCTCATCATTTCAAATATAGTCTGTGCCAATTCTCAGGAGAGAATCCTCTTTCTACCTTTACATATGGGAGGCAGTATCTTCAGGATTAATTAATCAGATATGGTGGTATGTCACTTTAAATACTTGAAAATGAATTTATATCCAAATATACCCAATGTAAAAAAAACATTTGTAAAATCTGCAAAGAAATAAATTTGTTTTCTACAGTAAGCTTGTTTGGATCAGGTCTGTAGGGTTCCATGCTCTCACTATAAGCTCTGTACACAAGTCTAAGGTCAGGACAGATGCTTTTCCAAAACACTTTGAAATGAGTAAAAGTGGCTTTAGAACAAACTTCTATCCCTGAAGGGGAAATCTGTGCAGGTCAGAAGAGCAATTTGGATTCAAGTACACCAAGCTAAAAGCAGTAGAATATATAAAGATGTGGTGAGACCCAGGTATATTTGATCTCAGCTCTGCACTGGTGCAATTAGGTACTTTAAAGTCGTTTTTCCTACAAAATGTCAGATATTAGTCATTGCAATAATTGCAGCCTCATTTAAAAAAGAAAAAAAAGTTTAAAAATGTTACCATGAATATCTTTTACTAAAAAAGCAAAGAGAGAGGAGGCAGCAGGTAGGTTTGGAATCACTTTAATTGTCAAACTCACAAATTAACTGACAACCAGTTGCTTAAAACAGATTTGAGATTGTGTGCATTGGAGAAATATGTAAATCAAAGGTGCAAACATTGGGAGGAAGTCCCCCGATCAGCCCCTATAAAACAAAACCAAGATCCTCAAAGATCACATGTACACACTGCTAAAATAAGGACAAGCCAGAAACAAACTGGTTTGCAGATGCATTCAGTTTGGTTTAGAAAGGGGGAGGGGCTAGTTTAATTTGACATGTGAAGCAGGCAATACAGAATATAGAAACTAGTACAAAACTCAGAGGCCAAGTTTAAGGCCAACATACATAATCACCCCCCCATCCACAACTTCAAACCCCTTTCCAAGTCCCAAACTTGAGAACAAACAAATAGTCCCAGTCCCTTTCCACCATGCCATCATTGAAATCATAAAGTTAATTTTGTCACATCACAGCAGTTTTAGCCTATTAGACATGGATTAATAGTGGAAAGCAGCACTACAGTGATTTTATTTCCCTACAGGTCAGTTTTTTCTTTACACCCACACATGGCGCCTGCAGTGAGCCACAGCCTGGAAGACAGAAGAGCAGGTTTAGATGGATGTCCTAAAGACAAAAACACTACAAGCTCTAAAATGCAGTGCAATAAACCTTCACTGAGGTTTAGTGATTTTTTTTTTAGTACAAGAGTAGAAAATAAAGCATTTATAGGAAGTCAATTAAGCTCATATCATCCCGTTTTAAACTAAAGTGTCAAGAATGAAAAGTTTAAATCTGCCCCCCTAATACAAGTCATTTATGATGTAAGGACTTGTGTACTCACATTGCACTCTGTAGCTGTTTCCATGTTCTTGCACCAGTATCCAGGTCCCCAAGAGCACCTCTCTGTTCCCAGCAGCTTCCGCTCAGCCTCAGGGCAAGCTCCCAATTTCTGCAACACAGAGATCAGACTTGCCATTTAGATTAAAATCCATGACATCCAGAGGAAATCTGCCTCAGAATAAATCTACAAAAACTAAAATTCACGAGAGCTTTTGCACTTACTGTGCAAACGAAGTCTGGGTCTAGCATCTGGAGCAACAGTTGGACAAGCATCGGCTCGTACTGCTCCACCAGCTGGTCACACTAGAAAAGCTCTGGATGTTAGATGCCTGATTTAAGGAAATGTTAAAGACTATAGGAGATGTGACTTACCTCAGTCCTGTAAGCGTCGGGAAGGAAGCTGCATACTTTCTTCACAGCTTCTTCAATCTCTACCTCTGTGGCGTTCTTCTGCAGGATGCCATCGATGTAACTCACCGCCATCTTGCACACATCACAGTAGCCGCCAACCTTAAAACGAGTCTGATCCAGGGCAACTGAGGAGATTAAACAGTTCATTTGCACAAGTTGAACAGCTTTGAGCACTGCATTGCACAACTCCACGGTTTACATGAAAACAGAGTGGATTTTAAAGCTGTGATTTACCAACAAATGCCCGGCTGGCATCGTTGCAGAGTCCCAGCATTGTGCAAACAGTCTTTGGGTCAGCCTGCTGCACCAGCAGCTCAATGATGGCCTGGCCGTACGTTTCAATCAGGTCTTTGCACTGAGCGGTCAGAGAGGAGGGCAGCAACGTGCACACCTTCTCCACAGCCTGAACGACCTCCTCCTGCCATTAGATACAAGGATCAGACGGATGCCAGGAAAAGCAGCACTGATGGTTTTAAATCACTAGAACCTGTCAAAAGTCCCCACCTCTGTTGTATGATCCTCCAACATGGACTCCAGCTGCTTCATCACAAACTCGCAGATGGCACAAGTTCCAGACTCACGGACACGCACCATCGGCTGAAACAAGAATTAGGCAGCGTTTAATCATGCAGGACGAGTTATTTCTGATAATAAGACTCCCTTAAAACATGGCTTCCAACACCTACCTTGGAAACTGCAGGCTCAAGTTTGGTAGCAGGGAAAACCTTAGCCATTATAGTTTTGGCAGCAGGGACAGTCTTGGCAGCCTGAAGGTTCAACATGGGGACAGACTTCTTCATGGCAGCACAGAAACCAGCAAGAGTACAGATCTCCTTTGGTTGCTGGGGACAGAAAAGGACCATTAGCTTAGAATAGGTTACCCTAGCTTATGTGGTTAGAGTGAGCACGTCGTACAGCACTGCCAGTCATGCACTATGCACACGTTAGGCCACAACACCAGTCCAAACACGGTCAAACCAACCAATAGGGTTTACAACAGGAGAACCAGCTAAAACACAGTAACCCTGAGGCCACCACCACTCCTGTTTTATAGGAGGAAAGTGTATCTCAGCCCGATATGCCAACTACTGCCAAGATGCAAATAGGAGCATCTCAATAAACTAGATCAAGATGATAAAATAAATGCTAAGATTTTGCTATATAGATGTTATTCCCATTTATGGCTTACAGCTAATTAAAACCCAAAACTCAGTTTCCCAAAAAGTCCAAATGTTAAAGAAAACCCAGAAACAGCTTTGGGAATGTCACAACCTGCACCAAAAGACAGCCATTAAAGACCATTATAGCTGGCTGCTCAGGGAGCCATATAAAAGCAATGGAAAGTTTAACAGAAGGAAAAGAAAAAAAGGAAAAAAAAGGTTTAAACTTTCTATTCAAGAGTTTGAAAATGTTTCCTCCAGCTGGATTCTGTACTCACTGTCCTGCTCTCCTGATTGACACTCTAGATTTTGGAATATTTCTACACCTTTAACTGTTGATGCAGATAAAAATGTTCCTAACTGCTCAAGAATTTATTGAAAGCCTCTTCAGCATCAGATTTTTTTCTCCCCATTTTGACACTCCAAAGATCAGAATCTTTACAGAGAGTTTGGGTTTCTTGCCTCATTTCAGACAAACGAGCTCAATGCTATGCCACGTTAACAACGTGTGCAACAAATACAGAGGCCATACGCTGCCCAATATTCCAACTGAGAATTATTTTGGATTTTCGAATCAGCTGCAATCTGTCAAAGTTAACATCAAATACATCTATACAACAACAGCTTCACATTTTTATATTCAATGTTAACAGAGATGCCCCTGTGAGTTGCATGCGTGTGTAAATTGAAGCTTTTAGTCTGCTCACTTTATGCAACGCTCCTACAAAGACTCAAGTGTGGTGAATAGCCCAAAGCTAAAACCATTTCAAGGGTGTGAGGTTACCATTCCCATGCATCAGTGGCAGGCGTTTAGTGCTAGGGTGGATTTCACAACAGCAAGAAGCACTAAGGCTTTAAAGACTAAAGGCTGAACACAGAATGACCTACCTGGTCCTGGGAGCAGCAAATGAACCCAGGGTAAAAATAGGGAAAAGAACAGAATTACATGGATAAATGCAAATGGGGAACAGAAGCAAAATGAAATACAAACAAATAAGGGGTTTTTGGGAGCATTTCATACAGTGAAAACTGCTGCAGAAGTCAACATGGGCTCAGCAGCAAAAACAAAGGATCAGCCATTAGTACTCAGGTTTAGGCATTAGATCCATGTTACAGCCTGGCTTTAAGAGACAGAGAGGGGACTCTAGACACCTAGAGGACTCACCATGGACATGAGCTGCTGCACAACAACAGGTCCGTACTGCCCAACATACTGCTTACACTGCAATGAGAAATGGTAGGTAAACAATAAATAAAAACATCTCCACAGGAATTTGATTGATCTGAATTCTGAGCATAACAAGTCTTTACCATATCAGACAGGCCTGGTCCCAACAGGTCGCACTGGTTCTCAATGTTCTGAATCAGGGAGTCGATGAAAGAGGTGTTGGCTTTAGCTTCTGCCTGAGCATCAGTGAGGAACTTGATGCAGTCCTGACACACCTCATCACCATCCTACAAAAAAAAAAAAAAAGAAATATTTAAATAAAAAGACAGAAAAACTGGTGATATTAGATTAAAGATGTGACTAGAAGCACCTGCTCTGGAACCGCTTGTTTTGGAGTCTCCTGTTTGAGGTTCTCCTGAGGATACAGGAGCCCAGGAACATTGAGCAGGAAGGGAGCCACACGCTGGGAAAGATCCATCTGAGGGATTTCATTGGATACCAGCTCCTCCTGGGCATGAAGCTTGGCCAGAGCCATCTGCTCAGACTTGCACAAACCCATGGCGCCACACGCTACAGCAGGATCTTCCTTTAGAGACAAAAAAAAAAAACACAATGTTGAGTGGTTTAAATGTATTAGTGGATGGGAAGTTTTTCCTTCTTTCGATTTTATATTAAAGGCTCCACAAAGGGAGCCCTGTTGCCCTTTAGATTTTAACCAACTTCCCCATCAATAGCTCCCTTTCAGCAGGACACACAGCTGCTTCTAAACCCTCCATCCAGTGCATGCCAATGACCAGATGGACTATTATTTACTCAGTCTGACAGGAATAATAAACCGACATACTACACAATAGTAGCAGAGCTAATTAAAGCATTATATTTAGATAAACATTACGCACCACTTCCCCAGTAATTATCCCAATAAGGATGGGATAGTAGCTGTCCACCATCTCTTTGCACTCAGCACTCAGACTCTGGTCAGGGATGAGCTGACATGCCTTCTCCAGGTATCCCAGAATTTCAGCCTGTGACAAAGAAGCCAAACATATCAGCCTCTGATGCTGCTTTCAAAGCTCAGCAAGGATTGAAGAACCTCTGGATTCTGTTTAACCTTACCTGAGTTGCATTATCCTTCAGCAGCTGTCCGACAACCATCAACACCTCCTTACACAGGTCACATGGTACAGATTTCTGAAGACAGACAAAACTGCTTGGTAAATATTAGAGATTACTTAATTAATATTTTTAATGCAAAAAGCAAAATATAAAAAAGAATCAGAAATTAGGAGACTTCACCATCTGGGGTTTGTTCCACACATTCTGCTGGCAGTGAGGAACAGCTCCACACAGAGATGCAGTCTTTACATTTTGGCACCAGTAGGGGGGGCCGCGAGCACACTGCTCAGTGCCCAGCAGAGGCGTTCCTACAACTGAAAGAAAACAGTTATTAGAACACATCACCATAAACCAGAAAGAAAAGGTAGGAGAAGGTTCAATTATCATAAAATAAGAACTTCCCAACAGTAAAGAAATCCATCCTTTGATTTTCGGTCATTTACAGACTTTTATATGGCCAGAAACTGACCGTTACTACTACACACTAAATCATAAACAACTATCAATGTAGCCTAAAACCTCAGGAACAGTTCCACTTCACAACAAGTGGAACCAATGTTGCTGTAAAATAAGATGGTTCTCACTCAGAGGGCCAAACAGGAACAGACACAGGTTTGTACTTCCATCTATATAAGGTTTAACATGAACTGGCCTTCATTTTATTTACTATGTTTATGCTCTAATCTGACAGTTATGCTAAAAAGTATACCCTTAATCTTACCCTAAAGTGAAATTATGCTACCTCTAAACTGACTCCCCAGCAAAAAAAAAAAAAACAAGTGGGTGGGGGTCCACCACATAAAGACCACCCTTTTGTTCCCACACCCACAATATAAGTAAATACACCCAAATAGTACTAAATAGGCAACAAGTATACACATGTACAGTTTAGTGCATTTAAGTGGATTTCAGAAGTAAAGTTTCCAAGAGGAAGTTCAAAAGCTACTTTCAGTTATGTTATTGCTCAACCAGTGAGAGCATCAGGGAAGAGGAACCAAATGTAGATTTGACAGACCAGTGTCTAAATGGGGCCTCTGCTCCTGTAGATGTAACGCTGGGCTCAGATGCAGATTTTTTAAGAATTAAAAGTAATCCATCAACGCCTCATGTTCGGTCAATCCTTTAACATGCAGTCAAATCCTGATGTTGTGCAAACCAATTGGTGTGTTCATTGCTTAAGCAAGTTTGCGTGTATGGCCTGAGGGCAAATACTTGGCAGTCAGGATTCATGAATAAAAATCAGCATGATTTGCCAATTGGATCAGTTAAATTTGATGTGGCATTAAAAATACAAACAGTAAAGTACGGTTGTAAAACTAATACTGCTTAAGAGTAATGCAGATTTTTATATATATATATATATATATATATATATATATATATATATATATCCAAATAACCCAAATACAAAAATGATATCATCCCATCCTTACAGGGACTCATTCTCACTCTTTTAGTGAAGTGAAACCAATCATGTGGTAAAATACGAAAAGCACAGCTTTAACACTTCCCAGTCTAATGAGGGATCTTTCCCTACAAAGAGAAGCAAGACCTGAAAGTGACATTTAGATACTGCAAAGGAAATGTTTCCTCCTTGAACTAAATAAACTCAGAAGAACAGCTAATCGGGATACAGACAGGACAAAATATGGACTTGACTGATGAATAAGAACTTGCAACACTGAAACCACTGATCATTCACTGCAAAGAGGCCAGAGCCCCTCCCAACCACTATTTCAGTCACATGAGCAATCAGACAAAACAAGCTGTTCTCATGCAAACCAACTGTTCAAATGACGGAAACTTTCAGCACATGCTTTAGGATTACTGTAAACTTTTGTAAGTGAGCAAAAACAACATTTTTATTACTTTATGCATTTTATCAACCCACAGCTGTTCACTGCAATCAGATGACAGCAAGTTTAGCAAACAAGTAGTGGGACTGAAGAGAAAAGTTTGCAAGTTCTGTAAAACATTGACATGTTGAAGCTAGGATAGCTTAAAAAAGGCAAAAAAGTTAAATCAAATAATGCTTTATTTTAATTGAGAATAAGCACCAAATACACAGCCTTAAGCAAAATTAGAAGGCCAGATGGCTGCTTTTGTACCGATAAGAATAGCTGTATTAAATTTAGACCCAAAAAGATTAAGATTAGTATAAACTGCCTTTTTTTTAAGTTTTTTTTTCTTAGAAGTCATTTGTCACACTGAGCTATTTATATCTGAAAATTACCGGAATACCGGTTGATAAAGAGGAACATGCCAGCTAAAGGTACTCAAAACAGAAAAGAACTCTGAAAAAACATATATATATATATATATATTCAAATATATAGAAAGGCTAGTGAAAAATACTAAATTAAAAATTAAGCCCTAATATTTAAAAAGGAAACAAAAAATAAACCCAGTTGTGAAACCGTTAGCTAGCTAGCTTAGCTACATTGGCTAGCAGGCTAATATTAGCTAAACACTTACAGCATATACCTCAAAAAACATTTTGTCTTATAACTAGCTATGACTCGTTTTATATTTTCAGACGAAGCGATAGATTAATCATTGACTGGTGTCTCATAAAAATAAAAAAACAACACCTGATATAACGAGCCTTTGCCCTCCATGCTAACTTGTTTACAAAAACAGCGACTCATGAAAAACTTCCGCGTCCTGAAAAAGATCCGCACTAAGTTACACAATCAGAGAGCAGCTACCGTGGCCTGACAAAAGAAACACAAAAACGATTAAAACAACCGTGAAGTGTATCTAACGTCACCATTACCTGAGGACACGAAGAGCAGAGTTAACACCAGCATGACTGCGATGTTTCCAGTTGGACTGTAGAGGAGGAAGGTGGAAACTACCGAGCGGAGCGGCGTGATAATGCTTTTATTTCAGCTCTCTGTCAGCTGACTGCCCTCATGTGATTCTCCGTCAGCGATTCATCAGCACAGTATCAAAGGTCATCGCTTCAAGACTTTAAAGCCATTTTTTGAAGCCATTTTTAAGGGATATTACTTTTACCAAGCTCCGTAATTGATTATCCCCGTTAAAGTGCCTTATTCTTATAATTTGCATGCTTTATCAACACATCATGGTACCTTTACCTTAACAATTAAAATCATAATCTTACCCCAATTGCATATATAATTTAAATGTTTCTTAATTACAAATTTTAAAACTTAAATGCAAAAAACATTGATTTCAGCGTTTTTTTTATTTTTAACATTGTGTGTAGGGTATTGTCTCCCGCCCACTTTTTCCTACTATGAAACTATAAAGGTATTTCTATTTTTATAAAATGTTAAATTCCTTTCTAAACAATAAATCAATTACTTTTTAATGCAGTTGATTTAAAAGTGGTTGATCAGTCTATCTGAATTTAATATGCTTCTTTTGAAGTAATAATCATCAGATTAAGAGTGGGTCATACCTATTTAAATGACAATTTATATTTAATAGGGAGGAAAAATGATGATAAATGTGAAGGATGTGGAAAAAAAGATTGTAGAACATGTACTGATTAACTAAAACTTATGAACATGAAAAGGAGAGAAATTGAGAAGGATGGTTGGGAGGACAGGCAAAAAATGGAGAATACTTGGAAATGAAGGAAATATAAAGGATATTCATGGATTAAGGAAAGCATTATTTATCTACAGAATACAAAATTAAATTTTTTTTATTTGTAATGTTGCTACATACTAGTGTACAGTAGGTGGCGCTATGCACCTTAAAGTTGCTTGCGATCCACCATAATGGAAAAGAAGAATATGCTTTTTTTTTTTTTTTTCCCTCATTGGCCTCTTCTAGGTCATTTTGTTGCCATGGTGCCCAGGAGCACCGCTGGGAGGATTGCATGTGGATGGTCGTTTGGTGCATGGCGCGTGTTTTGAAGCTGCTTATGGAGAAATGTCTTGGGCAAGGGCGCAGATAGCGTGTACGTCAGGGGTGTTCTGACGTACACAGATTCGAATGACCCTCAATCCGTCCCCCCCACTTTTATAAAAAAAAAAAAAAAACATATGGCGAAACTCACAGAAAATCAAAAAGCTTTTTCTAATTTACTGCTTTGCAACAACAACATAAAACAGTCAGATCATAGACGGGCAATCGTTTTGTTTAACTGCAGGCTGCCTGCGTCGTAGAGATTCTAATCTAAAAATTATCCTGTCTCTGGCATTTACGTCTCGAGCCTGGTTTCCATGGTTACTCAGACAGACAGTAGTGGCGGGACAGTTCCCAATTCCGGAGTCCGGACATCAACATGAGGCCAGCCAAACCGAAAAAACAGAAAACAATTGCATCCTTTTTTTGAAAAGCACCAACTGTAAGTAAACTGTTCATTGCGGTATCATATCACCTTGCATTTTTTTGGTTGTCTGTTCGATGTCGCCGTGGAAAAAAGAGTGGAGACGGTCAGTGAGAATAGCGTGAAGAGAGGTGCCAATGTCATAAGGCGGGAGGCAGGGGGAATCGACTGGCATTTATTTATTTATAATTAAATCGACTGTTCCGACTTTTTCTGGAGTTGTTGGGGGTCTTTCAGAAATATGTAGGCTACAGTAGGCTACTTGAATCCGTATTTATGCCAAGCCAAATGGTTTAGGTTGTTACAGGTTGAATCATGAGAAAAACGAACTTCAAAGCTAGACAAATTCCACTACACAGGGGCGGATTTTGGAAATTTTGGGCCCTAGGCAAAGACAGGCATGGGGCCTTCTGAATTGAGAAGACAACATATAGAACAGACCCATTATACAGATACAGAAATTTTAATAGAATAGAAATTTGAGGATGTCATGTATCTTCAAGTTTGTCTATGTCACTGTAACTCGGAGGAAAGAATCTCTCTCTCATATATATATATATATATATATATATATATATATATATATATATATATATATATATATATATATATATATATATATATATATATATATATATATATATATATATAATGTGTGTGTGTGTATATATAAATAAATAAAAGGTGCATGTCACAGGAAAGACTAGTGATGTTACAAATATGACAATTGCTTAAACTACAGAACAGTAAATTATTTAATCTATAATTAACATGGCCCTTAACATCCCCAGCTGTACACAATAACACACATTAAAGCAATGTTAATACAAAGCTGTAAAGTAGAGTGAGACGTTGATAATAACTTCCTTATGTTTTTTGAATGTATAAATTTAATTATAAAGGACTAAAACACCTAAAACTTATGGGTGATTTTACAACATTTAAAAGCCTGAGATTTTACTGAAATTGGGGCTACTGGGGCTCACTGGCCTTAGATGTAATGAGCGAACTGGAAGTGCTGAATACATCGCTCCAAAAAAGCACCCAGACATTGGAGGGCATGGTCTCTGCAGTCTCAGTTGTCCAAGAGAGATTACGGGACAAAAGAAAGCCAGCCCACTTTGAGGCAGTCTTTAAGGAAGCAGTGGATATGGCTGAGAAGCTGTCTCTAACACATAGGCCCCCAAAGAGATATTCTGGGCCAGCACCTGCACACAGGCCAGAATCTGCTGTGGAGTACCACAAAGTGGAGTTCTACAGAGTTCTTGACAAAGTAGACACACAACTTTCTTCATTTGAGGCCATTTATTGAAAAGCCATGTAAAGTACTTATTTACAAATTTGTTTTTGTATATATGTAGGCTTTGCTGTTCGTGTTTCTGTGTGTTTACAGCCTGCACTTAAAGTCAGTCCATGTTTAAATAAAACCTTTTTTTTTTCACACGTCATGTGGCATGTTTGGTGAGTACTTGGTACCAATACATGTTATTTTCTTGCAATGATGGGCAATTAAGATTGATGGGTTGTCATAGCTGAGTAATAGCCAGTAATAGGGCTCAGGATCCACGTTGCATTGTGGGACGTCGCAGCCATATTGACTGCTACGCAAACGTAAGCATAGCTCTGACACAACGTTGTTGTTGAAAGAAGAGACAGAAGTAGAGAGAAAAAAGATGTTAAAATCCCGAAAAGGATCTGGAATTTACCGGGACACATTAAATAGAGAAGCCAGGGACCGGTATGGTGACAAAATCAGCATTGTTAATCATTTGGATCCATATAAAGTTCCAAACAATGAGTGGAGCACCAATGAGTGAGCGCCTATACTTCAAAACAGTTCCCAAGCTACAAGTCCCTGGAGTCTCATGTGCAGTTCATGAATGGATGGGTTCAGGAGCTGCAGATCATAAAGCCAGCAAACAGTGGGAACACAGTAATCCGTACGAAGGTAAGCTGTGATCAGAGGGGCTCTGGAACCTGCTAGTTTAGCAACTGCTAACCGCTAAGGCTAACAACCACTCACGCATGTAATGTACTTTTAACTAGCTGCTATGTGTTTCAAAGGTGTATTTAGTAACGTTAACTGCCAACCCTCCGGGTTTCTCGCGTATTTGAGCCTTTTCCCGCTGCCGTTTTTATTATTTTCCCGTAAAAGATCCCAACTTTGAAGGAAAGAAACAAAGTAGGCTATAAAATAAAACCGTGCATCTTTAACTTACCAGAATGAAAATGCAGGGAACACACTCTCATTGACATCGGAATACTGTGGAAAGTTATGTTCGGTCGTCTTACAGCCGCGATCCAAGCTAGCCGACGACTCTTTATCTCTGACACTTGGTCTCCATGGTTACGCCTCCAGTCAGGAAAGCGGTGGAAAGTTAACCCATTTTCTATGTTTCCATGGCGATCATGTGTTGAGCTGTTACAGCCCACAATACAGCAACGGTTTACCATGGTTGAAATCAAGTTAAGGTGAAATTAATCAAATTAAAACACGGCTGAGAGGGAGTACAGTACGCGGTAGTCATAGGCAGTAGTCTGAGCTGCTGTAAAAGACGCATTCAACATGGCGGCGACGCGAAGTGCTTACGTCACGATGACCAAGCCCTATAGTAACTGTCCCCCACAGTTTCAAAAACCTATCTGCGCCCCTGGTCTTGGGCCGTGAGTAGTGAGGAAACAGGAAGCGATTCTTGTGGGATGGAAGAGGGAAATAGTGACAATGAAGGTTGGAAGATAGCAACATCAAAAAATTAGAAAAAGCGGAAAAAACAGAGATCAGTTCAAGGGGAATCTAGTTCAGAACAATCCAGTGATGATCATTCCATACATTCCACAGCACAACAAAATGAATTCAAAGTCATATTCAAAGTCGTTAATCAGGCAGACTCTTTTACAAATTGGAATCCGGTTCACTTAACAAAAACCATCAATAAACTTGTCGGAGAAGTCAAAGGTGCCAGAATTCTGTACAGTGGAGACCTGCTAATTAACTGCAGAGACAGCGCCCAGCAAGGCAATCCAATACGGATCAACAAAATTGACGGGATAAGAGTTCAGTGCAGCTTAATGGAGAACAAAAAGATCAGCAGGGGAGTCATTGGAGGAGTTCCTCTAAAAATTTCTGAAAAAGAGATTCTGGAAAACATAAGCGGTGCAAAAGTAAAAGAAGTAAAACGGTTAAAAACAACAAGAAACGGAGAAAGATCTGACAGTTTATCTGTGCTAATTAAATTCGAAGTAGAGCAATTACCAAGCAAAGTATTCATCGGTTACATAAGCTATAATGTCAAAATCTACAATCCTCCACCATTGAGATGTTTCAAATGCCAAAAATTCGGTCACATTGCAGCAGTTTGTAAAGGGAAACAGAGGTGTGGAAGGTGTGCAGGAGAACATGAGTACGGAAAATGTGGAAAAGAAGCTAAAATAAAATGCTGTAATTGTGGTGGAGAACATACTGCTGCCTATCGCGGCTGTGAAGCAAGCAAAAGGTCTGAGGAAATTAAAAAAATGAAATTTGAGCTCGGAATAACCTACGCTGAAGCTGCAAAAAGGATCCCATCTCAGTCAGAAAAAACCAAACCTACAGTTCAACACACGGCAAATTCCAAACCTCTAGAGAAATCTCTAAAAATTGATGAAGACTCACTTATTGTTAAAAAGACAAATTTTGTTCTTTTCATGGTAGAAGTAATTAATTGTACTGCACAGACAACAAAAAAAACGGAAAAAATCTAAATAATAGTGAAGGCTGCAGAAAAATATCTGGACATTAAAGATTTGAACTGGGAGATGGTTGGAAGTATGATGGGAGGACCGATGGGACCATCAGAAACTGGCAGAGTTAAGATGACCTAGAGTAAATTAAAATTATATAGGCAAATGTGATTTAGTATTATGTTGGTTTAAGTTACACAGGTTTTTTTTTTTTTTTTTTTTGGGGGGGGGGGGTGAATCGTTTCCTGTTTTCTTGCTTTACTCCATATCAGTTGGTGGCGGTAATGCACAATTCACAAGTCTGCCAACCGCCATAAAATCCCATAAGAAGAAGAAGAAGGAGCACCGCTGATGAGGAACAGGTGTGTTCAATCAGCCTCCCTGGGGAAATAAACAGTTGAGAGATTTATTTATTTATTTAACTGTGTGTGTAAATAGTGTGATTTTTCTCTGATGGTAGAAAATGAATTACTTTCCAAGGTTTTCAGAAACGCAAATTATTTTAATCTGCCCTTAAACCAGGAATGTCAGAATCCAGTCCTGAATCCTGACCTTCTGCGTCTCTGCTTTAACACACCTGTATCAAATAATTACCAATTTGCAAGACTTTGAAGAACTTGATTTAACATGAGGAGGTAATATATCTGTTTGTTGGGTTATCTCTATATGAGCCCTTCAGGGCTTGAGTTTGATGTCCCTCCCTTAACCCATAAATATAATCATGCATTGATGTTTATTTTTGCTTTGAAGATAACACATTAAGAAAGCATTCACTTGATTATTTACTGAATTTTGGCTGCTTTTTCTCTTTGTTACATTAACAGATTTTTTTTATATAACTGTTTGATTTTATCTATTTTTTGTGATGCTTTATTGTGCGATTCTTTTTAAATGGTATTATTAGCTTATTCACTGTAAATATCTGCGGTCAGAACGTTGTTTTAAATATACTATATATACACACTTTGGTTTACTGTAATCTTGCCTTTCTTGCAGAAAAACTCAAATATTGACCAGAAAATATGCACAACTTTTAGTTTGTCTCTTTTTATTAAGAAATTCTCTTACTTCTGACAGATGGAAACTAAAATATTTGCAGTAAAAGCTAAATTCCCTTGAATTTTTTATTTGGCAAAAAAACAAAGCATTGTTTTTCAGTGTTTTGAGTCTGAATGATAAACCATGTTTTTTTTTATATCGATGGAAAGGCAAACTTCACTCAAAAGACAACTTGAATGGATCAGTTGTCTAAGTTGTGGCTTTCAAGTTTAACAGCTGCACTGCGGCTTTCTTTAAAAAGCAAACCATGCTTTAAACAAAATAAGTAATCTCGTGGCTTTTTGGAGGAGACCCAGAGGCAGTTTTAGGTAATTTTTTACCAACAGTCATCAATCGTGGATGTCTAACACCCACTTTCAGAAAGAAATAAAAATAAATACCAACACCATGTCAAATCTGTGTGTGGAATAAAAGCACGAACAGAGCGTTGCTATCACATGACTATAAAAGATCCCATGACTCAAACTGTCTCTAAGCTGCAACAACAAAAAATTAATAAAACACGTTGCAAAAAAGTAAAGTCATTTATTATTGCATTTTACACAACATCACATCCATCAGCAATGGGAGGTCAGTGAGGGAAGTAGAACTGTGGTCTGTCCGGATGAGCAGTGAAGCCTGTGAAACAAATGACAGTGTAAGTTTACAGCACAGAAACCTTTCTACATAAACACATTTATACAGCTGTGCTAAAAAGTAAGTCATGTGCAAGAAACTCACACCTCTAAATCAGAGCACATTTAGTAACATACATATCCTAAACTATTCAACTGCAACATATGGCAGCAAATCAAGATAATCAGATGATAAATATTTTTAGACCAATCATGAGCTGACATGTTTGCTATGAACCAATGAGCGATAGTACTAGGCAGAATATAAAAAAAAAATGCAGAGAATAAGCTGAGGAGAAGTGGAGTTTATCACTGGGAGAAACATAGGTTCCATTATGTTTGAATTAAAAAGGAAGCATCTTTTTGCAGAAGAGAGGTTTCGGTTTGATAGAGATGAGATCAAGTGTGGTTAGTGAGAAACAGGAAGTTACATTGATATTCATGAATGTTTCAAAAAAAAAAAAAAAAAAAAATATATATATATATATATATATATATATATATATATATATAAATAGTTGAATAAGTTTTATGCTTGCTTGAATCAGTGTTGCTATCTGATCACTGTGTGACACGAAACAAAATAAAAACACTTTTTATGATGGAAAAATCAAGGTGCAAAATGTATTTATTTTTAAATAATATTTTCAATCTTATATTGAGATGTGTATTTTTCCCCCTTCTTCATCATCCAGGAGCACCTTTTATTTTTACTTTAATTGTCTGACCATGTGTTGTAAGCTTTTATTTTCTGCATATTATAGCACGTACGCTTTGTACTGTATTTGTTTGCTTAAATAAAAAGTTGGAAGACGCATCCAGCTCATCAGAAACCTTCAAGGCCTTTTATACAGAATGATTATGGCCAATCTGATTCTCATGTTGACTTAAAAGGCTTTTAAAAATTTCAACAGGACCTGACTTTCAATCCAGAAAAAGCAAGTATGGATCTTTATATTTTGCTCAAACAACTGTTAGAAAAAAAGTTCTGGTAGAGAAGGATATAAATATTTACTAGGACTCAAAATTGAGATTTGAAGAAAAAGAAATTGTGTATTTTACTGCTATTTTATTTTTATATTTTTTTAATCCAAGGATTAACTGTAACAACTATTTACCATAAAAGAGAGAGAATGAGCTACACATTTATTGAAAGAGGTGGTTGTTTTAATCTTAAAGAAAAGGGGGATGACAAGATTATCCCTCATTTCTACCTCAAAGTGTATGTCTATAAACTCTACTTGACTTTAGCTAAACTAAATAAAATATGCAAGCATAGAAACAGCTTGCTCTTAAATTCAAAATATAGGCTTTTTTTTTTTACAAAAATATCATCCTGCAAACAATATTATGATTTAGCAATTATTAAAAAAATTAGCTAAATTATGCTAATTTCCTTTTGTCCTAGTTTACAACCCCATAATTCTTGCATAAATTTTTTTTATTGATTATTTCCATTTTACTTGTATGTGTGTGTGTATTTATATATCTGTATATATACACACACATATATATATAAAGAGAAAGATAGCAGTATATCTTTTTATGTGCCAATTTATTATGTATATTATAGATTATTTTATATTTCATGTGTCACTTTATAGTGTATATTATTGTAGACATGAAGCCACTTCTTACACTATTTGGAGGGGCCACAGCAGCTGCTTTTGGGCCCCTGCTCGTCCTTCTTCAGGACTGCAGGTCTCACCACGTCCACGTCACGGTGCAGGTGGTCCAGCAAGCCGTCAAGGATACTCGGAGCAGCATAAAAATCCACCAAAAAGTAAGTCCCTCTACTGTGCCTCTGATTGTGTTTGGTCATCTTGTAAGGCAGGAGCCTCTCTCCCAGGTTCTCCAGGTCTCTCACCACCGCACCCCGCTCCATCAGGGTCTCCACGGTCCGCCGGAGGGCAGCCGCAGTCTCCGGTCGCTGCATTGCCTTCAAGATCAGCGCTAACTCGTAGCGAGGCATGCTTGCACCAAATGGCCCCTTATTCCACAGCTATAAACCCTTCAACAACAAGCTAGTGTCAAAGCAGTGGAGGCCACCATGTTATGACACGAGGGACACGGAAGCACTTTTGTGACGCGCATGCGCACAACTTGGAACGACTTTATAAAAATAACTATGTTATATAAATAAAAGCTGGTTTAGAAATGTAACGTCAATGCAATATTACACTTGTTATCATCTCATTTAAATATATATAGATATATAACTTCCAATTCAATGTTCAATCTTTTGTTATATGTAAATTTCAGAAATAAAAGGCAGAGGTCTCACTCTGCTGGGAATATAATTAAAACAATTGTAGAAACATTTCAAATAAAACACTTCACGACGCACGAATACTACTAAATAAAAAATCGGGAGAACTCCTAATATGTAATTTAATATCACAATACCAGTACGAATTCTTCATATTTTTAAAAATTTTTTGTGCTTTATTTTTTTAAAACGGAGGCAGCCATCTCTTCATGTAATCGTCTGTTTGTCGTCATGAGGTGTCCGTGACTGCGTCACTTCCTTTCTGTCTACAAGGAGCGTGGTAAAGATGGCGGAGCCAAACTCTGTACCGAGTGATCTTTATAAATGTGTTTATTCGTTCCTGTTGGAGAACAAGTTCACCAAGGCAGCTCAGGAGTTCCTAAAGCAGACTAAAGTTGTAAGTACTGACTCGTAACCACTGACTCGCTGTTTGTTTTCTACAGCATCATATTAACTGTTAACGCTCAGATAACGTGCGGGGGGGCCCGGCGATATAAGCACGTGCAGCAATGTTGAATGTGTTGTAGCTGCAGGGTGGATTATAATTGACAAAAACGCGTAGATGCTATATAAAGATAGATAGATTATGTAATATAGATATAAAATCAAACTAAAAGCCTTCGTTGTAATCAGTAACTTCTGTTTTCCTTTTTGCAGAATCCACAAGATCAAAATGAAGAAAGTCTCGTCAACATCTACAGCTTCTGGGTGAAGTAAGCTGTCCTTCATTTTTATTTACTCTCTGAATTAAAACTAAACCTTAGATGAAACAGTCACACCAGGCTCTATGTTATGCTTATCAAATAATAAAGAAAGGTGCTGGTTCATTCTTTTTTATCTTTTTTTTCCAGATGTATTTTTTGATAATCCCTGAATTAGATTTCTGATCTTGTTTATGCTTTGTATACTTTCTGGTAATCTTATCGTCTATGTATCACAACAAGCATAAGTGTGTCCACAAACTGATACATTCTCTTTACACAGAGCATATGTATTTGTTACATTTTGATGTATATTGCTGTAAACCCATCAAAATATAAATATGGTATATTGAGGGCATGTTGTACAATTAAGGCTAAAATTACTTACCTGACAGTAGTTCATCAGGTTATTTAACACACTGTTTGCCTATCTGTGTCAAATCATTGAAACTTCAGTGGAAGGAAAAAGTACAGTATAATGTAAGAGAAGGCAGGATATCAACAGCTTAAGAATAATGTGAAGCCAAGTCTTTTCAGGGGTTATTGAAAGGTGTGGACAGTAGCCAAGGGTCAGAGTTTCATTATTTACCAAACAGTTCCTGTTATACCTGAACTAATGCATGCATGAAAATGCATGCATTAGCTCAAGCATTCAGTGCATATACTGCAGAGAGCATGAATATACTTCTCTGTAGAATCCACTTTTTCCCACTTCCAATTCTGATAGTTTATTTTTTTAAGTATGCCATAAACTTCCTTCTATAAGCAAGCATATGTACTCTTGTATATGCCTAAAGACAGTTCAGAAAATGAAACGATCAAAACAGCAAATTATCTTAACAGAAAGAAGTCCCCCCCCCCCCCCCCCCCCCCAAAACGAATGTGCAATTATAAGGGTTCAAACAGATTGTATTTATTAAATCAAAGATTGATGCCTAGAAAGGGTTAAACCTTTCTACCAATTATTATATTTTTAACAAAACTTAAATCTGTAATTAAAAAAGGACCAACTGCTTCTATGGATCGGGGCCATTTCCTCCAACATCTGATCTAGTATGTTCTTCAATACTGGTGTGTGTATATGTATTGGATCAGTGGATCTCTGGTATTCAGTTGATGGATACTCATCAGTCTTCAGTGACGTTCCAATCGTTTTAAATTTTGGGGTTTCATCAGCTGAGTCGTCTTTAAAACTAACAGGAATTAAATTAAAGCATATTCCTGTTCCCCTGTTTTATGTAGATGTCTGAATGTTGGGTTTAATGGATGTTTATTTAATTTGATGCAACAAATGTCCTCCAACAAGTTTATTACTGCTGACTGCATGACTGGAGGCTCAATCAGACGAAGAGGAAACAAGGAGAGGCCATTTCTACTTTTAACAAGATTTAGAAAGTGTTATTTACAAAAAAGTTTCCTGAACCAATGAAGGGAGAGAGGTGAAAAAGCTGATTTGGAATATCTCAATCCTTTTAGTGAGAACTATTACTTCATCGTTAATAATTGTAGATAAGTTGAAATCCTTTGTGCTTCTAATGCTTTTTTTGAATTGTGATCAGGTGTGAGAGAATGTACTTTCAAGAGCTGATTGTAGGTAATCTAGTTTCTTAGCGTTAATTTCATTTTCATTGACAAGGTCTCCTGAAGCCAAGAAACGAAAAGCAGCTCCTAATGATCCGGGGTCTGTTAATGGGCCATCAGCCAAGAAAGCCAGACCCAGTGCAGAAAGCTCTAGCAGTGAGGACTCAAGCGACTCTGAGGAGGAGAAGACTCCTGCAAAGGTGGGCAAAATCCTTATACTTAAATCAATCAGTTAAAGACTTTAAATTTCACCAAGTTCCTAAAATGAAGGTTGGTGTCTGTAGGCTCCTGTTAAGGCTGCTGCTGCAGCTGCTGGCAGCACAAGGAAGAAGGACAGCAGCTCCAGCAGCGAAGAGTCGGACTCTGAAGATGAGCAGCCTACCAAAGCTCCTGCTGCCAGTAAGTCCGAGGCCATTATGAGTTACAATCACGAGAATGGAAACCAGTTAAAATGTGCTCTGTTGTTGATAACAGAAGGCGTGACTGCAGCCAAAGCAGCGGTTTCTGCTAAAGGAGCAGCTCAGAAGAAGCAGGAGAGCAGCAGTGAAGATAGCTCTTCTGATTCTGAAGATGAGCCACCAGCAAAGGTAAACAGGAAAAGGTTCCCCCAGCATCAGTGTATAAATGTGTTGATAATGTACTAATGGCTTATTTTGTGTTCTGTAAGGCTCCCGCTAAGCCTGCTCCAGTAAAGAAGGCTGCAGCTCCTGCTGAATCCAGCAGTGAAGACTCATCTTCATCTGAGGATGAAGCTCCGCCAAGCAAGAAACCCAAAGCAGGTTTGTTTTTTTTACTTGGTTAAATACTGAGAAATTAAAGTAATAATTTAAGCCTCCTAAGAACTCTATGAAATATTTTATTCTGCTCACTTATTGTAAAAAAAAAAATGCTGTTCAGTTGCATTAATCCATCTGATAGAATCTCTCAGGTTACATTCTGCTGAATTCAAAGTTAATCAAATGGGATCATTATGTTAAGCAGAACCACATCAACAAAAAAACAATTAGAAATTTCCTACTTTCTGGGAAGTTTCTTCTTCTTGGTCCGTATGAAATTCTAACCCTATGATAACCATAAAAGGAAAATTTACAGTTTGATATCACAATATTATAAATACAGCTCTAATTCTAATTATTACATAACGGACCACTGTCCAGATTTATTTTGCTGAAATCAAAGCAGAGATTCCTCTTTGCATTTCCTGCTTAATGACACTTATCCAAATCCTGACCAATTACACAACTGTTATCAGGCATGATGTGAGAAAAAGGCTCTGCCCAGAAGTGCCTTACACAAGAATAAGAAAACCTCATTGGTTTAGGGACCTCTATGTTGCAATAGTAACATTATAATCCAAATGTCCTCCTGTGTTATTAGGGGCATACAGCGCCGTCCCTCCTCCTGCTTCCATCCATAAGGCTCCTGCTGCAGCGGCCGCCAGCAAAGCCAAGGCAAGTGAGTCCTCAGACAGCAGCGACAACAGCAGTGATGAGGAAAAGAAGGTGGCTGGTAAGAGGTTCCCCATTTGTTCAGCCTGGCTTTTCAAAAGATTTAACACCTTAAAGGAATAGTACACCCAAAACATGATTAGCCTTCATTTTCTACTCACCCCCATGCTGAACAACACTCTGGAGTACTTTTTTGATATCTCAAATGCATCTGGAGATCTGGGAGGCTTCTTGCTGTCTGCTGACATTCAAATAATGGAGGTCCATGGCGCCCGAGACAGAAAGGTCCATAAAAGTCCACAAAAACGTGTCAATATTCCTCCATACTGCTCGTCCAATGTAATCCAAGTGTCCTGAGTGGGTAGCATCCAGAATTTACTCGAAACGAAGTCATTTAGAACGTTTTAGATTCTAAACAGTAGTGTATAGGATTTCCTAATAGCGCCCCCATGCGCGCTCACGATTCTACGGAAGCCGGCAGACCAAACCGGAAGAAAGTGCGCATTCAGCGTCTGCTCTGCCGATAATGCAAGCGTAGAAGAAGAAATGTGCTGTTTACCTGTGCAAAGAAAGAAACAACGAAAGAAAAATGTCTGAGGACTTCAGTGATGAGGAAGAGCATGAGTTATTTGCCGAGCTGAATGCGCTGGTTTGGTCTGCCGGCTTCCGTAGAATCGTGAGCGCGCATGGGGGCGCTATTAGGAAATCCTATACACTACTGTTTAGGCTCTAAAACGTTCTAAATGACTTCGTTTCGAGTAAATTCTGGATGCTACCCACTCAGGACACTTGGATTACATTGGACGAGCAGTATGGAGAAATATTGACACGTTTTTTGTGGACTTTTATGGACCTTTCTGCCTCGGGCACCATAGACCTCCATTATTTGAATGTCAGCAGACAGCAAGAAGCCTCCCAGATCTCCAGATGCATTTGAGATATCAAAAAAGTACTCCAGAGTGTTGTTCAGCATGGGGGTGAGTAGAAAATGAAGGCTAATCATGTTTTGGGTGTACTATTCCTTTAACTAAAAGCACTGTAAATGTTACAGAAAAACCTGCTCCTGTAAAGAAGACCAGTGCAAAACCTGCAGCGACCAAACCTCAGGCAAAAAAGGAAGAATCCAGCTCGGAGAGCTCTGGTAAGCCTGGACCTGATTATACTTTTGCTGTGAACCTAAAAAAAACGCGTGAAATGACAAATTCCAGTGTTATTCCTGTCTTAGATTCAAGTTCTGATGACGATGAACCAAAGAAGCCTGTAGCTAAAGCTGCCCCAGCTAAAGCTACTCCGGCTAAAGCTACTCCGGCTAAAGCTACTCCGGCTAAAGCTACTCCGGCTAAAGCTGCTCCGGCTACAACAGAGGACTCTGAGGAGGACTCGAGCTCAGAGGAAGAGCAGCAGGTGAAGAAAAAAGCTGCAGCAAAGGCGCCTCCTGCCAAGCCTGCGCCTGCTAAAACCTCTGCACCAGTTACTCCCGCTAAGGAGGAGGACTCCTCCTCCTCAGAGGACTCCAGCTCAGAGGAGGAACAGAAGACGGTTAAAAAACCAGTAGCCAAAGTTGTTCCTGCAAAAACTGTCACTACAAAAAAAGATGAGACCTCCAGCTCAGGTGAAGAACACTAAAAAGAATCATTTCATGTCATTTCTAATTTTGTTGCCCTCAGGTTGTTGTCATGAATTCTTTATGCTAATTCTAGTCTTGCTAATGTTTTTAAATGGTAGCTGTGTGTTATCTTTGCAGAAAGCAGCTCTGAAGATGAGGCTCCACCAAAACCACCCACTAAAGCTGCGACTCCAAAAGCCACCACTGCTGCTTCTAAACTTCCAGCCAAGGCAGCAGAGAGCAGCTCAGACTCTGACTCCTCTGAAGATGAAGAGCCTGCAAAAACCAAACCAACAACCCCTAAAGTGGGTACGCCGGCTTCAAAATCTGCAGCGAAGGCCTCTGCTGCGGCAGAGAGCAGCTTAGACTCGTCGTCAGAAAACGAAGAAGAGCAAACCAAGTCAAAGCCAACAGCAGGAAAAGCTACTCCAGCCTCAAAGCCTGTTAAAACTGCAGTGAAACCTGCAGCAGCAGCGGAGAGCAGTTCTGACTCTGATTCATCTTCTGAAGAAGAAGCGGCCAAACCCAAACCTGCAGTGACTAAAGCAGCTACTCCAGCTTCAAAGGCTGCAGCTAAAACAGCAGCTGGATCATCAAAGCCAGCTGCTGCAAAACCTGCAGCATCAGAGAGCAGTTCTGATTCTGAAGATGAACCAGCAGTCAAACCCAAACCGGTAACTAAAGCGACTACCCCTGCGTCAAAGCCTGCCACACCCACAGCGAAGGCTTCTACTCCAGCCTCAAAGCCTGTTAAAACTGCAGCAAAGCCTGCAGCAGCATCAGAGAGCAGTTCTGACTCTGATTCATCTTCTGAAGATGAAGAAGCAGCCAAACCCAAACCTGCAGTCACTAAAGCAGCGACCCCATCTTCAAAGCCTGCCACACCCACAGCGAAGGCTTCTACTCCAGCCTCAAAGCCTGTTAAAACTGCAGCAAAGCCTGCAGCAGCATCAGAGAGCAGTTCTGACTCTGATTCATCTTCTGAAGATGAAGAAGCAGCCAAACCCAAACCTGCAGCTACCCCAGCATCGAAGCCTGCCACACCCACAGCAAAGGCTTCTACTCCAGCCTCAAAGCCTGTTAAAACTGCAGCAAAGCCTGCAGCAGCATCAGAGAGCAGTTCTGACTCTGATTCATCTTCTGAAGACGAGAAAGCAGCCAAACCCAAACCTGCAGTCACTAAAGCAGCGACCCCATCTTCAAAGCCTGCCACACCCACAGCAAAGGCTACTACTCCAGCCTCAAAGCCTGTTAAAACTGCAGCAAAACCTGCAGCAGCATCAGAGAGCAGTTCTGACTCCGACTCCTCATCTGAAGATGAGGAAGCAGCTAAACCCAAATCTGCAGTCACTACTCCAGCTTCAAAGGCTGCAGCTAAAGTGGCTGGAGCCTCAAAGGCTGTTACACCTGCTAAAACAAAAAGCAGCTCTGAATCTGAGAGCTCAGAGGATGAATCAGCCAAGCCTGCAGCCAAGAAACCGAGCCCAGCTGCTAAAGGTTCAAGCAAAGCTACTGCAGGAAAAAAAGCAAAGGAGAGCAGCTCTGACTCCTCAGATAGCTCTGACTCTGAAGATGAGGCCCCGCCTGCTAAACCTGCAGTCTCCAACGGCAAAGCAGCAACTCCTAAGAGCACAACAGCAGCAAAGGTGGCAGGTAAGCCTGCCGAGTCCTCATCCAGTGAGAGCAGCTCTGAAGAGGAGGAAGCCAGCAAAGTTAAACCTGCAGCAGCAAAGAGTAAGACGACCCCAGCAGCTAAAAGCAAAGAGAGTAGCAGCTCATCAGACAGTTCATCGGAGGAGGAGGAGGAAGCTCCACGTAAAGCAGCCACTGCACCCAACACACCCACAGCTAACTGTGAGTTCCACACAGTCTAAAAGGGGTTCAGATCCATGATTTTAACTTTAGACTTTGCCATGGTGTCACATTAAAATCACAGACCTGTCATGACACACAGATGGTTGATAATTTTACACATGCTACCATGAACTGTTGTCTCTGAATGTGAAAATGAGACTGAAGTCTTTTAACTTCTGCAGATACAAATGGAAAGAGAAAGCGCAGCGAAGAGTCATCAGAGAGCGAAGAGGATAAAAAGACTCCAAAAAACAAGAAAGTGACCACAACGCCACAGACTTTCCCAAAAGCCAATAAGAAGGTAAGATCTGTTAAAGCTATGGCGGCTAAATTCAGATAGTTTGCTGAGGAGAGGCTGATGGCTCTAATTTTGTTGCAGTCCAACGTACCCTTCCGTAGAATAGTGGAGGAGCACGTAGAGGTTGATCCCCGACTGGCAGATAACTCATTTGAAGCTAAGGTGAGTTTCCTCTTATACCAGCAACCTTTAATATTCAGCTGAAGGGGTTTCCAATGTTTTAATGTTCCCTTTTTCTTTCAGCGTGGAGCCAACGGAGACTGGGGACAGAAAGCTAACGAGACGCTAAAGTTCACCAAAGGAAAGTCCTTCCGCCACGAAAAGACGAAAAAGAAGAGAGGGAGCTACCGGGGCGGAGCCATTTCCACCACAATCAACTCTATCAAGTTTGAAAGTGACTGATCCCCTCCTGATCCCAGTGAAACTGTGAACAGGACTCTGATTTGGTCCTCCTGGGAACCATCTGTCACCGCCACGTCTGAGGCACTTCACCTGAGCGAGGAGTCTAGCTGGCACTTTGATTTATTTTCCTACCTTTAGGCAACATTTGATCAGATTTAAGGTGACGGAAATCTTATCAATGATGCAGATGTTCCCAGCTGTGTCATCAAGACTGCACAGTTCATTTGTATGATGTTACTACTTATGGCCACTAGGTGGCTGCAGGCCACCAGTTGATAAAATGGAGCCAATGTTTGTCATCTCTGGTTAATTAACCTGTCCCTTCATCCTATAAACATCCCGTCATTTTCTTTATGTAGGTTAATTTGTCAGTTAGCTCGTGGTGAATGACAGCCATCCAACCTAACAAACTCATTGTTTGGAGAAAAGACTGTAATGATCTTTTTTTTTTTTTTCCTTCCTCTTTGTTTAAAATGGATCTGAGGTAGCGTTCAATTTTATTTCTGAGTTTGAGAGGGGAATATTTGGGCTTTTTTTCTCTTACAATCACATTAAACATTAAAGTTTTATAAGGTATTTATAGTCAAGTTTTATTCCATTTGGATTATCAGGACCATTGACGTCTGCTCCATATTTTCTAAAGGAAAATTTGCTTTGATCCTGTTTTGATGCAAGGACGCCCATGTTAACCCCTCCCTGTTCTGTTCATCAGTGATAATGGAGCCATATTTGTTTCAGTTTCCATGTACTGTATGAGAATGTACGTACCACGAATTTTTTTTATTCTATCTTTAAATAAAACCCTAGAATAAATGTTGGTGTCAAGGGATTATTGTTACTCCCTGCTAAATTGTCTGTACTGCTCAAATTTTACAAATTTTTATGCGTTTGTTGAAAAAGATCAACACAGGATGGAGCAGAGCTATAGACAGAGAGTTGACAGTGGTACCAATAAAAATGTTGCTTTTCTTTTGTTCATGCTCTTAGATGTCTGGAAAATTTACAAGTTCAATTTATTGTAGGCACCAGATTGTTCTGCATTCTGTTTAAGAAGAAGTTTGTTGAAGTACAGTGACAAAAGAATCATGGAAGAAACGTTGAGGTGTCATAACCTCACGCACAAGAGTTTGCAGTTCATCTGAGAATGGAGATCTACAAATAGTGGTAATCTAAAAGACTTTTGGACAGTTGGGGGAAAAAAACACTAGTATAAATACAATGAAAGTCCTAGAAGTAAATTTTTCAAAGTACTCAAAAGTGCCTCATCACCCTCCTGAGAAGACCAGGTACATGGTAAAGCATAATGATGGCAGTATTATGATGTGGGATTTTTTTTGTTCACCAGGCTTGGAGAAGGTGAGAGGATGGATGAAACTAAATCTAGTGGAAAACAATGCTGGTGAGAGTTCAACCCAATTGTTCTTCAGCGGGGCGATTGAGCTATATTTACAACAACAGCCTAGTCAAAGTCTGTTTGAAAATCTCTGACACACAAATTGATGTTCAAAGATGTTCTCAGTTTAGTTAAATTTAACGTGTTTTGATAAATATGTCTCTACCTCAAAGACTGGCAGAGAAATATTCGTTAATGAATTGTAGTTGCAACAGAAACCAAAGATTTTTAATCTTAGAATAAATTTCCTTTCATTTTGAAATAATGACCCTGTGATGGGGAAAAAATTATTCTCCTATTAATTCCCTATTACATATATTGATTTATGGGTGCTGAGTTTCGTTCATTCATTTCTCAGCTGCAAGGCTACAAAGTGTCCAAGGGAGAGGAGTTGTTTTTCCTAGGGAGTGTTTGGGATGAAATTAATTGTTCTCATAAAAAGCTAGACTATTTCTCAGGGTTTATCTTCATAACATTTTACTAATTTCTCCAACTGTAATTTTATTTTAGTAATGGTATGTGGAGACCTCCACGGCCTTTCTGCAGGGTTTAAATTGGTGATATAGATAAACTTTGTCTATCCAAAGCAGGGCTGAACATTATGCTATTTTGTTCTCTCTTTGCAAAGAAAATGAAATGATTCTCTTTATTTAATTCAAATACCTAGTTGAATACCTTTTTCCCACTCCAGAAGCACTTTGTGTTGGTCTGTGGATTCCAAACCGTTTACCATGGGGGGGCAAAAATCTTAAGAGTTCTCAGGCGCCTCAAAATTATAGCACCCTTTTTTCTCTCTTATTTTTAAACTACAGAACAGTAAACTAAGAATGTAATATTTGAAGGAAACCAGCGGAGCAGTCTGACAGCTGTAGAAAGATACTCAATAAATACCTTTGGATACAATATGTCTCAAATAGACAAAGAAAACCAGCAAGAAATGGCAGGTTTGTATTTTAATAATATAAATATATTTTTTATTTGTAGTGTTTTATCGACAAGAAAATGATATCACTCTTCCTTTTGAATAGGAAAGTTTGATATGTGGTGTCTCTGTATGTTCATTTTAAAACAAAAATAAAACTGCTTTGTGATTAACTTTAAATTGCCTATATGATGTTTTTCACAGGTCTTTATCTTTAACATATCTAACCTTATAATTCTATAAACATGTATCTGCATGTTGGTAACGAACCTCACAAGATAATCCCCATGTCCACGGACCACTTTGGACACCACTCTAAGAAGAACCAACAGGTTTAATAGAGAATGTATAAAATGAATGAGGTATTAAATAGGTGATAGAACTGTTTGGGTTATTTCCCCCTCAGAGCCTCCAGAGGACAGTAAAGCACCTCTGTGTAAATGTGGAATAGAGTCCAGTGTGCAAACAGTCACTTGATGATGTGGAGCAGCTCTCAGTGGGTTTCTGTGTCCTGGCTGCACAACTCTCTGCTCTGGGCTTCACTAAAAAGCCTGTCAAGATGTGTGAGGATAGTGCTTGAAAAACCAGCTACAATTTAACGTTCAGCTCACATAGTTGGAATATAATCCCATGAAACGGTCTCAGAACCCTTAAACTCACCGGAGCTGTCAGTCAGAATATCAGCCCCTTAGCTGCATTCCTCTCAAGCTTGAATAAAGATTTAATGTCATATTTCAGATCACTTTAAAAAAACAAAAAAAACTGTTCTGTCTGCAGTGTCCATCAGCTTCATGTAAGCATCAGCTCGTCAAATTCTACAGCCTGCTGTGATGAAAACTCTGGGTTGGTTCTTTTAGAGTGCAGCTTTAGTGCTTTACAGCATAACAGAGGGGGGGAAAATCCACATTTATGTTGGCAGATTCTGTCACTCACTGCCCACAGAAAGCATGTGAGCGGAACATTTTAAGTGTTAGATGTCAGATATTGGTTGTTTCCGACAGTGGTTGTAGTTGATCAGAAAAGAACATTTTTCTTACCTTTATTGAAGAAGTTTTGTATTCATAGAACCAGATCAGCTAAGAAAAGGTAAGAATCACATTCTGCTTAATGTTACTGAAGTTCTCTACTTTGTAGGAATGATTTAGTTCCCTTATTATTATACCACACTACAAACAAACTTCAGCACATTCTAGAAAGATTTTACTCTGATATATGAAGGCAGTACTGTAGAGCTTATAGAAATAGTTAAATCTGAAAAGTGTGGCATGAATATGCATGTATCTCAGTCTTAAGTCCTTTGCAGCCTCTTAAAATAACAGGTAGTGTGTAAAATGACAAACATTGTAGTTGACTGTAGAAGTATAATCTTGTATTTTTTTCATGGATGGAAATATTTGCATTATCTTTATTGCAAATCTATTGATTCTGTCTTACAAATTTCACATAAATAAATGTAAATATTCCATAACTTCTCCGTTTTCATGCATGAGCTCACCAAGTGACTCCTAAAAAAAGGCACATTTTTTAAAAAATGTTTTAAAGAGTAATGTGTTTATATCGTTTTTCTTTATGGCTTCTTTATCAGGGCACATTACTGCTGTTTTCTATAAAAAAATTTATTTGTACAACTTTTGTCAATAAAGTTTCCTGTAGAAAAAAAACAACAAAAAAACAGCTGGATATACTTAGAACAGCTGGAGTTTTAGAGATAACATTACACATGTGGACTCTATCAAATGGGTGGCAGCTGAGGGTAATTAGTTATTTAAGGGCACTGGAGCAACTGGACTTGAATACAAATGATCAAAAATCCTTGAAGTTTGCAGCTGTAACATCATGGTTTATTAATAGGCCCAAAGTGGCTTGATGAGGCTTGGTTATATTCCAGTACAAATTAATCTTCAAATATCAAAAACAGTTTTTATGATTAATGTTTAAACCTCCTAAAAAATAAGAATGTGATCCATTTACATAAACAAGCTGGGCTTTATGAGATCTGTCTGCTGCTGGGATACAGCTCCAGTCTACAGTGATGGGTTCTGAAATAGTCTCAAGATTCCCAAACCAGGAAGGCAGGCTGTTTTCAGAGATAAATCTCTTTTAATTAAAACATTTGGATTTCTATGCGATTGCAATTCCAGACGTAAACTCCAGGGAAGAACACGGCTGAGGAATACTGATGGGACGCCCTGGACCCCAATCTCCTGCCTAGAAATCACTCCTCAGCACCAGTTCCGCCCGCCAGTGGTTATAGAAGAGAGGGAGAGCAGGGCTGCAGGCTTCAGGCCGATGGCGCAGCGGTGCGGCGATTTTGTCTGTGTGAGCGAGGACGCTGCAGGACAATCTTTTAATGGGCAGCAGAGGCAGAGGACTGCCCATCCTTTTCCATTTCAATTAGAAGAAACTGCTGACTGTTGCTGCGCAAACATCCATTGCTTTTATTTGTCTTTTCTTTCCAGACTCGTTATGACTCCCAGACTCTCACATAAACATGTTATACAACTCTTCATTAAATCTAACTAATGACTAAGCAGGTTATTAATCCAGCTAATCTCTAAAATTCAGTCTAAGAAGAAGAATGAGGCTTTGAATTTATTAAAACATCTTTAATAGGATATTTCTTTAAAGGTTCATATGAGTCAGAGAAGCATTTCACTGTTTTTTTTATTGGACAAACTGGTGAGGAATATAAAGACAACAGAAGCAGGACTCAGTTTGCTTGTTGCAAATTTAACTGAAAAGCTGTCAGTAAAAATTGAGTATTACTGAACTCACAAAGGAAGAAAAAGGAATATATTAGTGTTTTCAGCTCTGAAAATAAAAAAAAAAAATATGAGAAAAAATAAGCAGAAGCTTTGCAATATTGTGAAACATACAAGTAGAATGCCAGGCCTAAAAAAGGCACCAGAGAAGAGAGCTGTTCAGGTTTGCTTCAGTCACTGGATTAATGGCAGCAGCATGCAATAATTACTGATGATGGCCCTCAGAGCTGCAGCTTCACTGAGTTCATGTCGATCCTCTCTCAATGGGAGCGTCCCCGTCTTTATCTCTCTCCACGTCTGAAGGGGTGTCCATTACGTCTTCGGAGTGGCGAAGTCCCAGGCGGTGTCCTGGGCGCACTTCCACATGGCACGCACCAGGCGGGTGAAGCCCATGTCTTTGGGTTTCTCCAGCCCACGCATCAGCCGCTGCTTCATGATGGCTATGAACTCCTTGTTGCTAAGCTCTCCGTTCCCTGAGGAGGGGGAGAGGGGTGATGGACAAGGGAGGGGAGGTGATGAAATAATGAGGGAAGAGAAAGTAACAGGAAGTGGGTAGAGCTTCTATTTTTTTTAACCTCTAGAGGTGCTGTCAGTAGTATGCAGCCCCTCTGTCATTTTACAACCAGAACCTGCAAAACATTTTATGAGACTTTTAAGTTAGACAATTAAAAAGCTGAATATTTTAATGAAGGGAAAGGAAAAATGTTTCTCTTTGGATGGAGGAAAACTAACACCACTGCCTTGGTAAAACATGGTGGTGGAAGTATCATACAGTGGGAATTCTTTTCAATTTTATTTGTCAACGATTTTTAAAGAATTGTTTTCCCATCACTTAAAAATTTATGAGGATATTTTCAACAATGAAATTATTATACGTTATATATAAGTTATATTATACGTTAAAAATGCATCATTGTGCTGTAATCTGCTAAGCATTATCAGCTGTGCTGCTGCGTCCTGTTTGGTCATGCAGCCCACCTGGCGTGTAGCGGTTCACATTCTGCATGGCCACAGATGGACCATGGCAGCAGCTGCAGGGGGGTACTGCGCTCAACTCTGATAAACTGCTCTTCCAGCTGTACTTTTGCAGAAATGCCTCTTTGTGCGCGGCGTAGCTCCGACTGCGCATGTGCTCCACACTGATGTTTCTCTCTCAGCAGTAGGGCTCTTTCTGCTCTCGCTACTTAATAAACTATACGTGGCTGATCATCCTCTGCCAAGTGTAAAAATCCTTTTGTCTAACTATCAAAATTTTATTGCTTCCAGCTCACAAGAGCTGATACTAAACCTTCTTTAATTTCTACCAAAAGGAATCCCTAAATTATTTCCAAAGCAAATATTTAATTGGATAACGTTTATTTTTGGAGAAAGACCCAGATCTTTTTTGAAGTAAAGAAGATTGATTGATCTGAGTCTAATCCATATTTCATAGTAGATAAGGAAATATTTGCTTTAGGATGGAAACCTTGTATGTCTAAAACCATTCCTTTACTGAACATTTTGATAGCTTGTCTGTCTGCTATATAAACCAACATGTGTTGAACTAGATCTGCTATTTTCACAATTTTTGTGAGAGACTTTTGTATAAAGTAGGGCCTTAATTCATAAAAAAGAAAGAAATCATAAAAAAGAAAAAAAAAGTTTTTTCTTTTTTATTTTATAAATCAAAGTTTTCTGCCAAACAGCAATGATGAACTGCATGGCACCGTTGCATCTCCAACAATTGTACTATCTAGGAAAGAGATGTCAGTCTGTTAAAGAACCTGGTTGTTAATCAAAATTGTAAAGTTAGCTGTTTTATGAAGTCCAGCATAAAAGTGACTAAAACTAAATTAAAACCTTTTTGAGTTTTAGTCAACTAAAAAGGACTAAAACTATCACATATAGTAATGACTAAAATGGTACTAAAACTAATAAGACTAAATCGAAGATGGCTGCCAAAACTGTTCAGTCAAGACAATTTTATTTCTCAAAGGAAGAGAATCTGAGTGAATCCAGAAAGTTGTCAAAATATAAGTTGGCCTTGGTGACAGAAACTGGCATCAGGCATCTATGATACCTTTCATAAAACCATAGAGGAGTTTATAGAGAAATTAAAGGGTTTCAGAACAATAAACAGTCTGTTTAAGGTCTTGCCACATCATTTCAGATTGAAATGAAGGCCATTTAAAAATCCTCCTTCTGGTTTGTTTTGGATTAAAGTCACAGCTGGATCTGCTGCTGTGCTTTGGATTATAGCCCTGTTCAATAACCCCAGTGGGTTTCAGCTTAAGGTCATGAACTTTCTGCTACAGAGCAGCCTTCATGACTCCATGAGTTACTGCAAGTGGTTAAAGACCTGAAGAAACAAATCAGCTGTAGAACATCACAGTAGCACATTATCTACTTTGATCATGATGATGATGATGAGATGTACATCCTGCACAAAGATCCAATTTTAACTTGTCAGTCCACAGATTATTTTCAAAAAAGTTTAGGGACGCATCAAGATGTTATTGGGAATTATTTTGGATCAGAAATGTTTTTTTATTTTTTTACCGTTTTCTCCAGTCTCTATCTTACTGTTAATAAAGCTTTGACCTTGACAGAGGGAAGTTGGTCTGCAGGTATTCTATTTTTTTAACCTCCTGGATGAGTCATGAAGCTTCTTCTGTAGTAATAATAGTCGACCATCCTCTCCTGGGAAGTTAACCACTGCTTCATGTTTCCTCCATTTGTGCTCCAACTGTGGCTCCCTGGAGTAACAACGCCTGAGAAATGGCTTTCTAACAATTTGCACATTAATAGATTTCAATGACTATTAAATTGATGGATGATGTGATGCTTTTATCCTACTTCATGCAGTCAGATGGGTTCTTTTGAAGCCATTCTTGAACCTACAGGTCGGATGTTTATTAATGAGTTCAGGTTCATCTCATAAAACCTATTAAAATAATCCTGTTGTTACAAGTTGCAAAAAGGACAAAGGAGTGAGTGAGTGTGCGTGTGTGTGTTGGGTAATTTTCTTTTCCTGCTCAAGGGGGTCTATCTGCTGTCCCTAATTATCTATAGTGGAGGGATACGGTAATGAGGCTGTCATCCGCTTACCGTCACAGTCGAAGAGAGCAAAGACTACGTCGCACACGTGATCCGACAGCTCCACCTTGGCTACAGTGCGGGCCACCTGCTTCATGGTAACTGAGATGGGGAGACATTTCAGAGCAACAATGGTCTGAGTGAGTTTGCGTGGAGAACATTGTGTGCACAAGTCAAACTGCGTTGGATCAATACAAGGCAGGTTTTTCCATTCACCAGGGACACATGGGGAGGGGTGGGGGGAGCAGACAGCACTGAGACGTCAGCATGAGAGAGGAGAGGGATGGAGGCTGTGAGAGGATCCAGGTGTTCGACATTAGAAACTGATTAGAAACATTAGAAACTGAATTTGGTTGTTTTTTCCTTCCATTTTATATTGGAGCACCAGTATGTTAGTCTATCGCATGAAATTATTATTTGGTGTTAAAAACACGATGATAAAAGGTGCACCATAATGGGAAAAAAAGTCCATTAGAGGCTTTCTTTTGTAGCTTTCAGAAAGCCATTGTGCACTTCCCCACTTAAAACGCCCACATATGAGAAAAGGTGTGAGATTGTTGGATCTTAGAAAGAGATAAAAGCAAGAAAAGAAAAACAGGAACTAAGACGGAGAAAAAAAGAGCAGCAAATAATCTAAGAGCTCCTGCAGGCAGGAGCAGAGAGCCGGTTTTAGTGCACGGATAACAGTGGGAAAAGGATAACTTGCAGACTCATGCCTAGCAGCAGGCTGTGAACCAGGAAGCAGGCTGATGGTTTCACAGCAAACACACAAAACGTTGGGAGCTTAGTGTGTTTTTATATGCGGCCGAGCCCGAACTCTGGAAACTTGCACCTCAGGGTGGACCCCCCCCCCGTCCTAACACAGCAGCTGCTTCATCAGTAAACAGACATGCAGACAGAAAGCATATGGAGGTTTATTCAAGAGCTGACTTCTAACTATAAACCAAGAGACACTGAATAATCAAACAGCTTCCAAATCAGAAAGCTGCAGATATTCAACTGCTTATATCAAACTGATGAACAGAAATTCAAATGATCAAATCAGTGATTTCACTCAAATCACTCTGATTAACATTGAAAAAGCTACAGCAAAATCTTTCCAAAGAATTCGGCTTTTATTGGAGCAGCATGATGTCTAAAGATACAACCTTTAACTTACATTTAACCATAACTTATTCTGAAGACCACTGCAGCTATAAATATTGGCAATCCAATCATTTATCTAACCTTATCAAGGTACTTCAGTTTTTTTGTTCAGCTCAGCTCAGGTTTTAAAAGGTCTCCTGGGACTGAAATTCACAGTAAAATGTGTCAGATTAGAATCAATATCCATTTAAACTAACAGCCTTTATTTTGAAGGTGATCTTGACAGGAAATGGGTGAACAGAGAGGGGGAAGAAAAATATCAATTAAGTCGGAGCTCAAATGGGCTCCACCTTTGCACCATCAGTGACCAGCTTTTACATTTCTAGTAGATGTGAAGTGTTTTTGTTTTTTTACATTATAAAATTGTGTTTTTTTTTTTATAATACTGAACATTTTAAATAAACGTTTTGGGCAAACTGAGTAACCAGCAAACCAGAGACAGAAAATGAACTAGAAATAGATGTAGTGGTGTCTGATTTATGTATGATTTATGCAAATATCTTTGATCTGAAAGGCTAACCACAGCTTTAAGGCATAGCCTCCTCTTCCATCTTTTCTCTGGACTTTTATTTATGCAGCAAGAGTGAATTTAAAGCTTGTTTTTGACCATTTATTTTCTTCATCTGTTTCTGGAAGAAATGCTGATCTTCTCTGCTAAATATCATTAAAACTTCAGGGTTTGATCATGTAGACCAATCCTCACTTCAGAAGTTAAGCAAACATCCGCTGTAACTGAACATCACGTTGTTTGCATGTTTGGTTAAATATTTGGATTTTGTATTGGGTCATATTTAAGCCTAAAGAAACAGGAAGTGATGGATCAAAAATTAAAAGTTTAGTACATAAATTTAGTAAGTTTAGTACATAATTTAGTAAATAAAAATGCTTTATTTCTATATTCTCTAAATGGATTGTTAGAAACTATTATTTCTGTGCTAAACTGCAAAAAGAGATTCAATTATTGAAGTATTTTTACACATCCTTGCAGGGCTGAAGGTAAATATGAAGTCCATCATACTCATCAGTGATGACAACGACCAGGATTACAGAGAGCGGGTGGAGCAGCTAGTGGGCTGGTGCAGAGATAACAGCATGATTCTGAACTGTTCATTAACAGCTAAGCTGTAGAGGTGATCAGCAGCACCAAATTCTTGGGGGTGCACATCACAGAGAACCTGACCTGGACTGTAAACATCACCTCACTGGTAAAAGGGTACTTCCTGCAGAGGATGAGGAGAGCCCACCTGCCCCACCCATTCTCTGATGTTTTACAGAAGCACAATAGAGAGCGTCCTGACCAGCTGTCTCACTGTGCGGAGTGGAGGCTGCAGGACCTCAGACTGGAAGAATGTGAGAAGAGAAGTGAAACAGATGAGAGGATCGTCGGGGCTCCTCTTCCCTCCATAGAATACATTTAATCCCAGCAGTGCGTGTTCTCCCTGCTGCCCTCTGGGAAGAGGCTTCGCAGCATTCGATGCAGGTCCAGCTGATTCTAAAACGGCTTCTTCCCCACCGCCATCAGACTCTGATTCAAACTGACCACACTTTGTGTATACAAAATGACAATAAAGTTTGTCTAAGTCTAACCCAATTGGCAGCTAACTCTGCATCAAACACACAGGTAAAACTGGTCATTCCGATTCATAGCGCACAATCCCTCTGCCTGAATCATGATGATGCCGCCATGTCTCAGTGGTAATCAGGAGTTTGCACTGCAAGCAGGGAGTCATCTGTCATTGGTGCATAAGCAGGTCTTGAATTGAAATGTGCTCACAGTTGTACTACTAAAGGGAGAAGTGGCAGAGAAACAGATGGATGGACAATATAACGAAATAACGCTGAGTTAGGGGTGGGAGCAAAGCCAAGTTAAGAGATGTGGGAAGAACTGGAATATCTCTGGGAAGGACAAACATGAAAATAGGGGAGTGGGAGTACCTTTATCAATTGAGGCTCCAGCCATGTGGTAGAAACTGAGTGCTGTGTCCACGTCGTTCACGTTCTTTAGGAAGGTAAAGAAATTCTCCACCTCCTCAAAAGTGATTCCCTGTGTAGAAATTGAGAAAAACTGTTAAGTTTGGGTGACAATCTGACCTGCCCCTCCACATAAAACAGCAGATCTACCAAAAAATGTCACAATAAAAGCTTCAACTGCGCAGGGCTGCATGAGAGCAGCTCAACACTGTGACACAAATGACAAGAGGAAGTGGGCAGAAGCCATCGACACACATGAATGATCGGAGAGTGGAGGAAGGACGGGCGGACAGACGGTGCTAAACACACATGCATAGATAAACACAGATCAGACAGCTGCAGTGCTGCTCAGGAGTTCATTTGGAAAGAAAAGCAAGCAGCTGGTCTCTGGCAGTATTACTGTTTTTTTTTTCATTTACAATATGGGTTGTTTGAAATCTAAAAGAGCAAGGATAAGGAGGTGATAATAGAACCAGATTTTTATCAGAAGCTTTGAGGCTTTAGTTCAGACATGCCTGGTTCTCCCAGAGGAAGATGAACACCACAGCATAATACCTCCCCTGACATGTTAAACTATAGGAATGGTGCTAGTTTTCTGATGATGTGAGCTTCAGTGTTTAGTTTTTGTCTCGACCACCAGACTTAGAGAAATTTTAAGCAGACCTGTTTCTGCGCTGTTACCCCGCTCCTGAGGCAGTAGTACGCAGATCACAGGAGATTACCTGTTTTATCAGCCGTTTTCTAGGATAATTGCTGAATTTCTCCATCAGACATGCCTCATCGTGCCTTATGCAAAGTCCCTAAACTGACTGAGGGGATCATTACACTGAAGATGAAGCCAGAAATGAAGCTCAAAGACAATGAAGGAGGAATGTATGGTGGTTGGACTAAAATCCCAATTACACTCCAGTTTTTGTCTTGACTTCCATTTGGTGATGTTTTTCTTCATCTTAAATTGGACACAGGTTTAAACTCAATAATAAGAAATCCTCTGCTTCATCTTCATCTTCCCAGCAGACAGGTGAAGTTTCCAGTTCTGAACCAACTGATGTTTGAAGCTGCTCACAATTTATTACGTCATGACTGAACCACGTCATAAAACTGTTCCATACCAGACCATGAGGTATCCACCACCATGTTTTACAGTATCCTCTTGGTGTGTGGTGTTTTTTTTGTTTAAAACCAACACCATGTGTTTTTGTTTTTTTTATATTCATTTTTAGCTTCAACAAAACACTATTCATCCTCCCACAGAATTTAGGAGTTTACCCATAACTAGATATTTTTTGGGATTAGTCCAAACATGGCTCTTCGTGACCATTTTTCTTAGATTATTTCTACATTTCTCCATCAGAGCTGTGTCATCATAGCTAAGCCTCACTCCAACGTGCAGTTTTCTATTTAATTGTATCTAATTGTTAGCAGTCTTAACTTTCCTGTAGTTCCTATAACACTTTTGGGATGTCATTTGTATGAACAGAATTTCACTAAGAAGACAGATGAGCGAATTACACTAAAGAGCAGATAACTAGAAAGCAAATAGAAAACAGAAGGCACATATTTGTTTCCATTTTCATCTATTCTTCATTCTGTGGCTTAAAGCAATATTTCTGGGAGAAGTGAAAGAAAGTTTCTGCCAAGAAACAGTAAAAACTAATTTCTGCACCATCAATTCCAATCAAGTTAGAGGAAAATGACTGAAAGAGAAATATTGAAGAAGAAAATGAAAGTCTGAAATATTTGGAGTCTATGGTGAAGCAGCTTGTAAAGAAACTCTTCTCCTGAGAAAAGACGCTCTTCCTTTGATCAGAGGTAAACAGAGTGTTGACCAGATGGATGACAACTGGCAGAAAAACCACTGATGCTTTGCTTCTTGTGGTGTTATTTAAAAATACTATTTCCGAGGTGAATCTCTACCTTTCTGTCATGTTAAACATCATCACGTCTAGGAAAGTTAATACCAGCACCAGACGTAGATATACAGCGGAGACATTTACATTCAACCAGAGTTGTTTTGGCCGATAATGATTCTGAACTACTTTTTGTTAAAAGCAATTATTATTAGACAACATATAATTTCCATGAATAAAAAAACAAGGAATTTAATTTATTATCAATCCTCTTTAATCCACACCAAACCCCAATGATACTTAGAGGCTCAAATGTAAACATTTACCAGCTGTTGGTTAAGTTTCCATTAGAAAAGTTGCAGCCTGATTTCATTCTTTTTGTAGCCACTTTCTGGATGTTTAATCACGTATTAAACTGGTTGGTTTTCTAGTTACTAACCCATTGTATCCAGCATAGCCCCCAACTTAAAAACAAGCAGACAAAAAACATTAAGTTTATGTTAAATCAAACAATATGTGTCGAGTGTTTTTTCTGATAGTCTTTATTTCGTCCTTTAAGAGCCGGATAAGAACTTTTGTGCTAGGTGCGTCTGCAGGTATAAACATTGTTTTATATCATTGTCTTCTGCTGGCAGTAATCAGTCAGGTTTCACCACCTTGGCAGTTTTGGGCAGCTCGAGGTCCCGCTTTCAGTAATCTCAAAGGTTCACATCTCATCACTCTTGGGATTCAATATTTTTAGCACTTTTTCACACTTGAACTTTGCTTTCTCTCCACTCCTCTGCTGGGGTAAAACTTCCTTGTTTACTTATAACTCGCATGGATAACATTGTACTTCAGGTCATGTGGTCCATAGCAAACACTGGAAATGCTTTTGGAGTATACTAACAAGTGTAAAAAAAAAAAAAAAAAAAAAAAAGTCAACAAAGCACCAAGTTAAAATCAAAAAGCCTCTGTATGCAACCAGATTGAGCAGCTGGTGTTGCACTTGGTAAGGTCATAGTAATCTACTGGGCCTGTTTAAAGTTTTCTGTTCTTTCCACTCTCTGGCCAGATGTGATGTTTTTCGGCTCTTTGTCTAATTGAAACAACCAACTGCTTCCAGATGCAGCCATGCCGCTGCTGATTTCAGCTGACAGTAAAAAAAAAACTCAAAATAGTGTTCTTTTGTTGTTCTTTCTACTCGGAACCCTGCACTGACAGAAAAACAGCCCCACAGCATGATCCTGCTACTGCCATGCCTCATAGTGTCTACACTGTTTGCAGGTTTGAAAGCATTTTTAAGCTCATTCAAACATTTTTTTTTTTTTTTTACAAGCTATTCAGTTTGTCTAAAGGGGAAGTGATGCATTTAAGCCAAGCTGGAAGATTTTTAAAGCTTACCATTCTTTTATTTTTAGCCAAAACCCACTCTAAACCAAATCAGTGTGGGTGGTGACATTGATTTTCTGGCTTCAGCCTTTGTAAAATGTTGTTTGTGACATTTTTCAACCAACTTCTTCTCCATTAAATGGCAATGGGGTTCTTTCAGTTGATTGGAGGAAAACCAAGTCTCTATAAAGGACAATGCTCCCTAAATCACCTCCGGTCAGAAAGAATAGATAATTTGGGGAACATTGGGCTACTTGGTACAACAGAAAACAAATGGACTACACCTCTAGGCAAGAGAAATACAAAGAAACCAATAAATTAAACTAACTTTTCCAGATATACAGGAAGAATTATGTCAGGGCTGCTTTAATTGGCTATAGTTTGTGTGTTAGAGGCATCTTGCTAAGGGCCATTTAAGTAAATATGCATTCATAGGTGTGTGTCTACATTTGAACCACTTTCCTCCCTGGAAGCCAAATAGTTCAAAGAAGTAAAAGACTATGAGATGCATACTGATGATGGAAGAATGAAAGGTTCTCTAAGGATAAAGAAGTGATCGTCTCTGAGCGTGTATAAACACAACAAAAAAGCAGAACTACCTGTGCATCCTTAAACATCTTCTTCAAGCCCTTCTGCATCTGCTTGAGTTTACGTGACTGGACGCCGCTGTACGCCAGCAGCATCCCTCCAAACTGTCTCTCTGTGATCCTGCCGTCCACGGGGTCGTTCCTCTCAAACTGTGGAGAGAGAAGGATGGAGAGTGTTTATCACGGCCGCACTTTAAAAAATGAAATTGTCTAGTGAGCTGTTCTAAACAAAATTTCTTTTTGTTTACACTTGTGTATACAAAATGACAAAATAAGTCTAAGTCTAAGAGTGAGTGTTCTCCAGAGGGGCAGGCAAATCAGTAGGAGGAGGATGGGCAACGTTAAATACTTGTGTCACGCTTCATGCTGAATGTTGTTTGGAGCTGCTGCTGCTGAATTGGATTTTTTCCCCACAATGATTCACTGCAGGACTGCAGAAAAGTCTTGGATGAGCTTAGCTGCACTGAAATCTTGTACTGTTTGACAGCCTAAATACTCACATGTTCTTTTCTGGATCTGATGACTTGTGACAGTTTGCTGTACGTCTGGAGTCATGCAAGTCACTAAGCTGTGGCTGTTTGTTTAATCAACTAAGAGCCTGTAAAGTCTGTTCATGAAAAACAGCTTAGAGTGTTTGTACAGTTTTAGCTTTTGGGTATGGTGATATAATCAGGAAATGGTAGATAACCCTTTCTATTAGAGCTAAGCTTTGTTCTTGTCCGTCTCTAATTAATACCTTCATGTTTTGGGAAACTGCCAATCAACAGAAAACTCTCTTTACCAAGGCTGTGGAAACAAATGACTGAATTCATTAGAAACATGTCAGTTTTGTGTTTGCTGTTTGTTAATGATTCTGATGTGAGAACTGCTGCCAGCGCCTGCAGTAATAGCTTGTTATTGCAAGAACTACAGTGTTGCTAGGCAAACACTGTTCATGGTGGCAGTCATAAAAAACAACAACACATCAAATATCTGGATGCTTAAACGTGCACGCCCTTCATGTTTAAAAATCTCGTTGAACTTTCCAAGTTGTCATTGGCAGGAGGCCTAATCTTAACCATGGTCAAATTTGGCCTCTTTGTGTGACAGTACTCCTTCAAATCAGTCAGATTTGGTTCTGGATTCTTGTTAACTTCTATTTTCTTTTAATGAAATCATTATTTTCTAAAGTCTAAATCAGAGGCCTTCATATCTGCCATAAATCTCCAAAATGGCTGCTGAAAAGTAATATAAAAAAAATCAATAATAAGTGTGGATATCTAAAGAATGCAGTTTTTTTTAAATGGAGCAATTTCATTGAATTTCGACTAAATAACAACAATAAAAGTAACAGTAATATAATTTTAGTAAAATTTTTGTCATTGGGTTGGAAATGATGTAAATATTCCACAATTATATGTAATATCCTGTTTCTGTATGTTTAATTTTTTTCCTTTTTTCAAAACCTAAAAACAGAAATAATTGATAAAAAAAAAAAAAAAGTAAACCGTTTTGGAGCATCGATTGTAGGACATTTTCTTAAGATTCCTGTAACTTTTGTAGCTCTAGATGTTTATCCAGCAGGACTGAGGTTTTGTAAAGGCTGCAGACCTCTGATACCGATCAATGTCTGGACTCAGTCCACCTTAACCTTCATTGGTCCAGCAGATCACTGAAGGGTTAAGTCAACCTACAGTGTTTAAATCTAAATTTCACACACTTCTCTGTTAAATTTCAGAGGCTATTGTGGTAATCCCTAAATAATTAACTTTTGATTCAAATATACCCATTTTATTTATTTTTTTATTGTTTTTCAGATCATCTTTTCAAACTCCCATAAGGTTTTCCCAGATATCAGTCATGCAGACTTTTCCTGCCTGATCAGTTCCCATCTACTCTGTTCATCAGCATCAAACAAACATTGTGTTTTTGTAACATCTCTTATGTCCCAAATTTCTGCTTTGACTAGCTTAAGGGATGCAAATGATTAAATGTTAGAAAAATATAACTACAAAAAATAAAGGCTAAATGTGTAAACTCTTTAGAGCAACAGTAGAAAATGTAAAAGGTGTGAAAACTTTAAGTGTCTACACATTTCTTGATATCTCTTTATGTGCACAACTCAGATATCAAAGATACATGTTGATGTCAGTGTCAGCTGGTGTCACTGCTTTCGTCATGACTTTACGTTCCTGCTTTATTACCTCTAGTTTGAGAACATCGTGCTGCAGTTTCCTCTGAAACTCCAGAAAGCTGCCGATTGTGAGTTTTCCCTTCAGGTCTGCCCCAAAGAAGTAAGTGGTGAGAGCAGAGCTGCAGCCGGCTGTCTTCAGTGTGTTTCCTGTAGTGGAGCGGTCGCGGTGTCGCATGCCCATGCTGGTCTGGGATCGAATGATGCTCTGGACCTGTTCAAGAAGAAGCCACATAAACCAAGACTGTAGAAGCAGACAAATTAGCTGATGACAGGAATCACTTGTTTTATGGTTTGATCGACTGTGACCTAAATGTTCTCATTGCTCCTGACAATAGATGTTTGGAAACTGGCCACACATTTCTGATTGGTTCATCTTAAATCAAGACAGTTATTATAAAGTATTTAATCCCACTTGTAAAAATAAAACAATCATTGTATTCTGCAAAAACGGATCCAGGTGGGAAAGTACTTATTAATCCTAAAGGTACATTTCATTTGTAGGTCCATGTCACCTGAACCTTTCAACACCTGTTTTCTTAGTTCTGAATCATGCTAAATGTATTGCTGTTGACAGGCTGACCTGTTCAAACTCCTCCAGGTCCACTTCTCCATCGCCATTTAGGTCAAACATCTTGAAAGCGATCTCAAAGTTCCTCTGGGGAGCTGGACAAGACGCAACATGAAGACACAAAGAGGGAAACCTTCTTAAATCAGTGCAGGACAATATGAAAAGAAAAGCAGCAGCTAGAGATAATGACATATTTACTAGAAAGCAGCCTCTCTTAACACAACTGGGAATGAGTTCTGAGTATAAAAGGACAATAAACATCCCTCTGAGCACAAAACAAAATACTGCTCAATTAACCTCCCCATCTGCCAGCAATGATGCTGATACAACATAAAGCACTGAGAAAAAAATTAATACAACTATCCCTTACGGAATTCAGCTTTTACTTTTTTGTCAAATTTACATATTAAAGATCATCTCAGAAAAGTAAGCAGAGGACAACATGTAGCTTTTAAACTATTGTTTTATTTATTGAACACCTTTAAAAATTATATAAATCTAAAGAAAAAGATAAATATCTGGAAACTAAGCTGCGTGTATGCGTAAAGGGAATCCTGATGAGTGGTTGTGTTACCATTAGCAGCAACAACTGGAATCGAGTGCTTTAGATGACTGCCATGGAGTTAATATATATGTATTTTTAAATCACTGCAGGAATTTTGCCTAAATCTTGCCTCCAAATTACTCCTGCGATCACAGCCGCTCAGTTGGATTTTACTCCAGGGCATGTTTTAAATCCTTCATACTGGAATTTTTGAGCATTTCAGAGGAAGAATCTGTTGGGGAACTTTGGATCATGTGCTGCATGTTTCAGAAAGTTGCTTGAATGGAAAATGTTCTGAGATGAGCATAAAACTGATTCAACTAAACGCAAGATCGTTTTAATAAAACGTGTCAAATGACAACACAAAGGCAAGCTTAAATAAACTAGAGGCCGTAAAATAACTGAACTGTTGTTACCGGTTACACAAAGATGGAAAAAAAAACAGCTTTGATCTGATGATCAAAATGATCTGAAGTTTTCAATCAAAAAATTTTTTTTATGAAGCTTTAAAAAAATATTGTTTAACAAAACGTCCAGTGCTTTATTTAAAGCAATTTCTAATATTACTTCGATATAGATTATAGAAAACTGCTGCTAAACGGAAATAATAAGATAAGAAATAGCTGAACGTAATCTGTCAAATATGCCTAAATTGACCTCAAAGATGACGCTTCTGCTGCTTTAAACACCCATTTAAAAGACATATTGGATTTATTTAATATGATCTACTAAGATGGAACAAGTTTTATGCAAGCAGGCAAATGGTATCAATCATGGTCCTCCATTTCCAAGTCTATAAACCGAGCAGAAGCAGTCCTGACATATCAACACATTGCTTTAAAAATGACTCAGCCGGAGACATTATTCACTCAAACAGATTATTATAAATAATCTAGCTAAGACGGTGATATTCATTTAAAAGAGGAGAGAGAGAGAGCTGCCATTAACTAAAATATTCAAAGCAGCAACATCACCGTGCAACTTCCCCTTTTTTTGCACGCTTGATTAGCTGTCTAATTTTAAAGATGGTGGGCTGAGAGCTTAAGCACTTAAATAGAGGAAGCACCACAAACAGAACGCTGACCAAACTCACTGTAACTAAACATCATTTTACTGAAAAATTTTTTTTTTTTTTGTCTAAAAAGAAACAAAGATAGATGCAATTAGAAAAGTTTTCAAACGTTTTTAACTTTTCCAAATGATATTAATCGGGCATGTTCCTGCCAATACAAATAGGTTTTTAGGGGTTATTCAAATTGTGTCAAATGAAACGAAAAGCCCTAACCCCCTTCCACTCTGATACCCCTAAGATCTCTGCAGCAATCAGTTTCCATGCATTCGATAAAAGATCATATTAAAAATCTAAGCCATGTTGGTTTTCATCCTCAGTTAAAACTGATGGACCAGAATCTTCCGCAGTTCTTTTAGTTTTTATATCAGCTTTATTATTCCTTGAGTAAAATACACACAAACAACTATGATCATCAACTTTCAAGTCTCACCTTGTACTTTGACTAGGCCATTTTAAATAGAATATGCTCTAATCCATCTACACTAATCCATTGAAAACTTGACTAGATTTCTGGGGTCTTGATGCCAGTTTTAAGTGTTTTGTCGCCCCTTAAAGTTTTTTTCTTCTGGTTTTGTCTTATATTAACTCAATCCAGCTTGTCTGCAGAAGAAAAGTATTCCCACTCCCTGATGCCACCACCATTGACTTTCCACACTGTGAAATTCGCTCTAGGGTGATATGCTGCCTAATTCTAGTTTCACTTATAGGGAAAAGGCTAAAAAAAAATATAAAAAAAAAGGACACTGGTTTGCAGCCCTTGGATTTGCTGTTGTTTTTATTGCAACTTGTATAACTGACTAAAATGTATATAATTGGTTTGTATTTAAATACAGAACAATTACAAATTAAATCATCTAAATGTAATTTACATTATTTAAGTTTGAGATACAGTTTAGAAAGGATTACTTTATAATCCTTCACACAAGCCTTTTACAGTTATAAAAACCAATGTGAGAGAAAAAAGAAACTATTAACATTTGCAAACCACTGTAAACTTGTCTACCCACAGGCAAAGTATAGACCAAAATACTAAAATATAAATAAATATAAGTTAAATCTCATACTTACTGGACAGCACAGTTGTGAGGAATATGTAGTCAGAGAAGGAGATAAGACCACATTCTCCTAATGTGTAAAATATGCTGTCCTCATCTGCAAACTTCTCTCTCTCTTGGGCGATTTTCTGCTCATCCAGGTCAGAACAAAAAAAAAAAAAAAGGAATGAAAAAATTAAAAGCAGCACAAACCTTTTGATTATGCAGAAACACCACTTTTTAGGAAATTGAAATACAGCTAATGGACACAAACATTGTTTTTCTCTCACGTACATTTAGAAAATAGTCACAATGCACACCACGGTTAATAATGGACAGGTTTTGACAGGAGTCATGCAACTGCTGCATACACATGAAGCCATACAGATGGGTGAGGGCGACATTGTAAAACAATCAGTCTGTGGTCCGGTCGGGTTGAAAAGTCGTTATTCATCAGAGGCTTTACTCACGGTGTTAAAAGGACATAAAAAGAGGGGAAAACATCATGAGAGACACAAACACATTTTCAATTAAGCATCTCTGAAGCCCAACCCACACAGAAAACAGGTTAATTTTAGAACACACAGAGATGCCCAGCTGACCTGATAGTTCTCAGTCAGCACGTGTATTAACAGCATTGCATGACAGTCCTGAAGTCACATGCAAACTACACACAGAGAAAGAGAGACAGCAGTAGGACGCTCCACCTCACAGAAGAACAGAGCATGCCTAGTGGAGGAGCGACGGCTGGGTGTGGTAGGGGGAAAGATTTGGGGCCCCACTGAGCCCTTGTGGAGTTACCTCCATCTGCAAACGGGTCCATGTCAGAGGAGGAGGAGGAGGGAGGAGAAAAAAACGATTAGAGAACATTGTGGCCTCTGCTGTGTTCAGCAGGGCCTTGAATGACAAAAACACACATTTGCATTGAGAGACACATCAGACATCATCTCGATCAACATAACAAAACGGTTTCTAGGCCACTCAAAGTTAGGCATAGAGATATGTCTCATCATGGTGGAACTGAAATATGACGGGAAATCCCAAAAAACACAACCCTTTTTATGAATCATGATTTTATTCCATCAGGTCCTAAGGTGTTTTCCAGATTTAATATCATTACAGCCACAAACTTTGACATGCTTATTAGGATTCTATAAGAAAACACAAAGAAGTGCATGATAGTGAACCAGAGGAAAAATTAGATTAATTAGTGCACAGGAGGCCATGTACTGAGGCCTTTGTCCTCAACGTGGCCGACCCGGGTTCAAATCTGGCCTGTGGTCCTTTGCCGCATGTCTCTCCCTCTCTCTTGCACCCACTTTCCTGTCCGACTACCCTACCATAACAAACCACTAGTGCCACAAAAACCTCAAAAAAATCTTCAAAAATAAAATAAAATAAAAAAGTGTTCTATGTATTTGTTTTCAGCCACTTTAAAACGAATATGTCCTTAAACAAGATCCAGTGCAAACAACTTAGACTCAACTTTATTTATCCACTGGGATAACTCCTTCAGGAAAATTCTGGTTCTAGTAGCTATATAGAGTAGAAAGAGTTAAAGCAAGATGCCATTAGAAAATAATAAAAAAAAAAATACGACAATATAAAAAGTATATAGTACAATAGAGCTTAAAAAAGTTCTAATGTCCTGGAAGATGTTTCCTTTAGATATAAAAATATCTACACAGTAGAGAGCTCAGGAAAGACGACACAGTAGTTGACTTGATTATTGCACTTGCATTGTAGAAATGTACTGAACATATAAATAAGTAAAAATTAAACCGACTACACAGACTGACAAACTGCCAACAGAGGTCCCCATATTATTAACTAGGATGTACCTATGTGTAATTTAGTTCAGTGGAAATGCAGCTCTTCAGTGAAGCCCTCAGAGTTTTGTTAGAGAACATTTTCCTTCATCATTCAATCCTACTGAGATTAAGGTTTTTTTTTTTACAGAGAATAGAATATGTAACACAGATGTATTCTATCAGCAAAAGAAAATAAATAAATAAAAGGTTCTTCAACAAACTATGAAAACAGTGGGGCAGAATATATACGCAAAACTATTTTATTGCAGTTTTATTTGCAAACATTGTGAAAAGTCATGTATCCTATTCCTTCCTGTTCCAAATCATGCACTATTTGAACTATTCAGCTCATTAAATACATAATTGTTTGTGGCTGTAATGTGACAATATTAGCTCAGCACTGCATATTTGTGTTTGCCTTTCATCTGAAATAAACCAAAGTGATGCAAATCTGTTCAGTATTATTATTTGAAGACTGAGCGAATGTTGCATAAAGCAAATCCCAATACCCACATCCAGTCCTTTAGAAAAAACATATTCAATGCTTAAAATTGAGCGGCTAGTTCATTGCATGGCAATTTTTTCACAGTATTGATGGCTGTCAAAGACAAGTGAATAACAGTTAAACATAAATCCGTGATTCAAGTCCAGTCAGCAATGCAAAGACATAAAATAGCAGTTTTCACTGGAGCATGTATTATTAATGCTATCTGCATTAGCTGGTGTGGAGAAGGAAGTGAAGGGAGACAATGAAATGTTATCACTGGAGCTCTGATGCCAGCTATAGAAAATAAAAGAAATATATTAGAAGAACAAAAGGTTAAAGGTTGTTGGGTGAGCACAAGTATAGTAGTAGTGGAGAGAAATTAAAAAAGAAAAAGCAGAGAGTTTGGCTTGTTATAGGAAAAACAATTGCTCTAGATCTGTGTGTTAACTAAACGGGCAAATAAACAAGCATTACTCCAGTCGGCAGGTATCCTCCATACAGACCAGAGACACACAGGGCCTTGTTATTATCCTCATCATCATCAGAGCTGAGGCACAGAGGACATTAAACATAATGGCTTAGTTTTTCCCCTGGCCTGAGTCAAGGACAAAAACAGCCCCACAGAAAAGGCCTGAATCACCCTGACAGAAATACAAACACTAATAAATAGACAGAGGGGGGGAGAGAAGGGCATACTTATTTGCTATAGTTGGAAATCTTTAACCAGCTCAAGAGAAAACAAACTAATAAACCCACAAAGACCTTCCTGAGTAACGCTCTATTTTAAAGACCCTAATCTTAAGTTAGTTTTCTCCCTCTTAAAAGGAGGGTTGTGAACATACAGTATATGAAGCGATCATATTACTTGTTGTCAGCCTATACAGGAGCACAATTATGGAGCAGTAAGGTAAAGAGGCTATGCAGACTTTCATCTCAGAAAAAGCAGCAACAGTAATTGTGAGAATTCAGCTCCCCTTGCTGAAAGAACCTAATCTGAATGCAAATCACTTACTTGCCGTCTGACATGTTATGCAGATATTGCTGCTATCATATGGGACTTGTTGCTTTAGTGATGGCAAGACTGCTTGGCTTCCATGCATCAGTTATTTCTATTTATCAATCTGATCCATCTGTAGCAAATGAATCTAAAAGCCCTCTGGCTGATCAGCATATTTAGCTAAGTTAAGTTTGAAAAGCAACACAAACTTAAAATTCAAACCATAGTTGCCAATGGCAGAATGCTATCTTAATATTAAAACTTAAAGTGGAAATGTCCCTAGAAAAAGAAAAATATGGGACAATTTTCCCCTGAAAACTAAATACCAACATATGGAGTCATCTTGACAAAAAAAAAAAAAAAAACTTTTAATTATATTTATAGGAGCATTTAGCCACCATTTCAGATCCCAGAGAAAGGTTACTTTCCCCAAAGACTGATCTATGAAGAGAGGGTGAGAATAAAGTACCGTATACAGACAAAAAAAACAAAAATTTTTTTTTCCTCAGCCAGATAACACCAAACCACCATTTAAAGTAGTTTTTTCCCACAAACTATAAAATAACTGGACATTTTGATTCATTTAAATGCTTTCATGTTTAAAGTTGGAGATGAATCACAAGCCATACATTAATCATTTCAGGTGTTTGAGAGCATTAGGTTTTTTCGTTGCATTGTCTTATTAGATGATGCTTTTGATGAGCCTCAGTCAGTAAAAAAACATCTGCTCATATCAACTGATCGATTAAGTAAATAAGTAAACAATAAGTGCCCACAGTAAATGTTCTTAAATGACCTAGTGTTTGAAAGCAGCTGCTGATTGGCTGCATAAGACGTTTCCTTTTAAACAATAAATATGTAGCTCATCAGAAGTGACAGTTTAGGTAAGATGTTGTTCCATTTGGGAAAACAAATTATGCGCATATAAGTGTTGTGACAGAGTGTGCTCTTAATGTTTTCACAGGTACATCAGCTATCATCCCAAAGAAGAAAACATGGATTAATCTTGTTTTATTATACCCGTGTTTCCCAATCTTTTTCACTTGTGTTCCCCTTAGGGCATTTTTTCTTACCATGAGTACCCCTATCAGCCAAAAGTATTGATGATTGTCCAAAAGTGGAACTTACAATAACTGATTATAAAAAAAACAACTTTTTTTTTTACTAAATCTTTTAACTTCATAATTTCTTTCTAAAGTATTACTTCTTAATTAATTCTTAATTCTAAAAAAAAAACAACATACATATTTTGACTGTAAGTTAGTAAGGAATCGAAATAAATACAAAATAAAATACTATAAACCTGTGTTTTTAAAACTGGAGCTCCTTTGAGTAACTCCATTATAACACATTTAAACTTAATGAATTGGGTACAAAATACAGAACAAAAATTATATTCAGACTGACTTAATTAGTTTTATTTTGTTTTCATCAAGACACCTGAGCTGCTTTGATGAGCTCCAATAGCTCAGGGTAAAAAAAACTGCTGATACCAGGCTGTTCTCTACATCCAGACTGTTGCTCTGCCTTATTTGGTGAACTCAATATATAAGAAAAACTTACTTTTTGGTTTCATTTTTCAATTGACTCGTCACAAAGCAAAACAGACCCCAGCCTGATTTTATTTTACTATCCAAGAAATAAAATACTCTGGTGACCCAATTGTGGGTAAAAAAGATGCACAAATCAGAAAAGAACTGGTGCCAATCTTTGTATTAACTGATCAAGTCAATACTTTCTTCTTGGGTGGATATTTTGTTAAACTTGGCGATTGTTGTCATATTTTGTCAATTTGCTTATCTTCTTTTTTAACCTAGATATCATAAGCTACAGGCCAGTGCACAACTTAAAAATTCACCCTGTAGGAATAAAAAAATAAACAAAAGGAAAAAAAAAAAAACAAAGCAAACATAATAAAAAGTGTTTGAAGTTATTTTAATCTTTTAAATGATACTTAATTCTGTTCCTTAAATAGCTTGAATAAAACTTGAATAAAAAATAAAAGATCCAACCTCTGATTTAGTCTGGATTTGTTTTTACAGCCCATAATACTAAAATTAAACAAAGAAAGTAATTACAGCTGAACGTGGAGTTAATTAACATCTGTGGGTGTCAGTTGATCAGTGTCAGATCTGATTGTTTCTCTTAGCGAGCCAGGTGTCGGAAAACATCCTTACCACAGGGACTGCTGTATGCCTCATACATCTCTTCACATGTCAGCCAAGTTATAGCCAAGCCCATCAGCTGTATATGGATGACAAACTGAGCTGGCCCACAGGCCTGTGAGATAAGGCAGAAACATAGTGCTGACAGAGCTGCTGACTGAACTCTCAGCTCTGCTGGCGGCAGGACAGTGAACAGTCCTGCTGTCGTATAGACACACAGACGTGTGAGGGACTTGGCTTAGTCTTACCTTTCCCCTGAACCAGTCCAAACATAAGCACATTAGACCCCATCCAACAAAAAATGCAAGAGGAAAAGGAAGAAACAAATGAGGCTTGTGAAGGCTTACAATCCTCCCATCCAACACATCCATAAAAAAATATCAGGCCACAAGACCGCACCTTTACTGCACATCAGGCCACCTGGCTTTGGGCCGACAGCGGCTTAAACTTGGCCTGCTATGCGTGAAAAGACCGCAGTGCTCCGTCACAGATAAGATCTGTGAACAACACTGCAGCAGCTGGCAGGCAGGGAACTGAATAAAGAGAGAATAGGATGAGCTTTGTAGTCTGTGTCCGAAATTTCAAACACTAATAAGCAATCTTAAGATGCGGTGCCACTTCTGTCTGCACAGTCTCCTCTGAAAGTCATGAGAAGAATATTATTCATACCAGTCATTTTTTATCTGACTGAAACCATAAAGTTCTTCCTATTCGATCTGAATATGGTAGACCAATACCAGCGGTGCATCATTGTGCAGTGGAAGGAAAATTACAAGTTCTATTTGTTTGTTTTGTTAAATTCCAACAGAACCACCAGTTACAGTTTCAAGTGGTTTTAGGGTACGTCTGAAGCTAAGTCAGACTCAGGTGGGATGCAGAACATTTGTTTATATCAATTTTATGTTTTGCAACAGATTTAGATGACTGGGCCTTTCTACCAGCTCTCTTTGTTTTGATCTAAATCTTTTCAGCGGAGTTCTGGCTCTGTTTTTAGGATCATGGTCCTATTGAAAGGCGAACCAACACCCCAGTCTCAAATCTTTTACATTCTCTGGTAGATTTCCCTCCATCCATCTTCTAATCTCCTAATCGGATAATTAGAAGATGGATGCCGTCACTGTTTTTCGCACCGAGGATGTTGTTTCATAATTAATTGCAGTGTTAGATTTCCACCTCACATATTTTACATGCATACCAAAACGTTGGGTCTGTGTCTCATCTCAGCAGAGCACCATACTCCGTTAGCTTATGGCTTTTTTTCTACTACTATTCCAGTAAGGCCAGATTTTTTAAATGCAAAACCTTTTAACTTTCTCCTCATCAAAGAAAGAAAAAAGAAAAACTTCTGGTTCTACTGAACCCATTTTCCTTAGATAGGTTTGAAGTGTAGACATGCTTTCTATTTTGAGATGATGGGCTGAACAGTGCTTTATGTCATGTTTAAAGTGATAGATATTTCTAAATCATTTTAAACTAATACTTTACTGAATATATAATATACTAATACCAGGTTGAAACCCATCTACTGTTTTGCTTGGTCTTTCTACTTGCTCACTAATTTCACTCTAATGAAACACTGAGGCCTTCACAAAGGCAAATTCATTATCATATCCAAAAATATATATTTTGTGATACCAGAGAACTTAAAACCAGGTATCACTTTCTTTCCTCTTCACAATTAAATGACACTTTGTGTTCGTCTATCATATAAAATCCTAATAAGATTAATTGAAGTCTGAGTAAATAAATGGTTCAGGAGAACTGAAACACTAAAACTGATCTCTGCTGATAAAGCAGACTATGATTCTGAGTGATGTTTTATTATTAGATTTGTCTGTATCTGAACTCTCAGTGGTTGAAGATGCAGGTTAAAATAACCTGTGAAACTGGAGTATAAACAGTAACAAGTGAAACGGGATCAGCATGTGCAGCGTGACTCACAGAGTAAAATGGTGTCAAAAAAAAAAAAATAAATAACGAACCTACAAATCAGAACCAGCACCTGTGTGTCCCTTATGTGATGCGATAGCTTAAGGGTTCCTGTCACTTTAGCCAGAACAATACAGGTTTCAGTATAACGTTCAGAATGACTTGCTTGAGGCTACAGGTTACAGTTATCTGAGCTGGATATAGAGACTCCTGGGCTGTAAAACACTAAATGAAAACCATAAATTATCCATGGCCATCTGAAAGGTCAAAAGTCCACATTTGCTGATGCATACTGGCATAGGGATGAAAAGAGGCCGCTGTGTGTGGGTGAACAGATTGTTGTGGGTGTGGGATAAACTAATGCATTCACTCTCCACCTCTAATTCACCTCTAATCCCAGGAGTAACTGCATAGCAGGTGCTCCGTTAATAACTCATGATCACTCAAGGAGCTAGTTTTGAAAAACGGCTCCTTATGCAGAACATTTCCAAGCTACTTTTACTTGTTTAACTAAGTGATAAGTCTCATCATACGATAAACAAAATGAGCTCGATAAAAAACAAACCTCTAACAACTTCAAACAGCTCAACTGTACAGAACTAAAGAGACGGGAAAGTATTTACAACATTCATGAGTTAGCTTTCACAAAGTAAATCATATAGAGAAGTTAAAGAAAGCTAAAGCCATAAAATGCACAAACTGCTATTAAAATCTGCACCCATACATGTTTATTTTATTTAAGGATTAGTGTCACATTTCAGATCTTCAGAAAAGTTTATATCGGACAAGTTTAAACCTGAGTAAATACAAAATAGAGCCTTCAAATAATAATTTTATTTTTTAAAGGATAAAAAAAACATCCAAACCTTATTGACTGTATGTGGAAAAGAGGATCCAGTCTAAACGAGCTAAACAATCTCACTGGGAGAAAACACTGCAAACAAGTGTTTGCAGTAGGTGAGATTAAAAAAATAATAACACATTTTTGGAGCAATGCTGGTCAGTTTTCATGCATGATGTGTAGACCTTGACTAGACCCAAAAACTACTTTCTTTTCCTTTTTTGGCCCTTCAGAGTTGGACTCTGCCAAGCCTTGGTCCAGCCCCAGATCAACACACTACCACCACCATGCTTCACATTCTGTTTGTTGTTAATTCTGCTAAACTTAATGGTTAGATGCTACTCTAGGTCTTACTCTAACCTAAACGGGTCAAATGACATTTGTTCTCTACATTCATGATTTGATGAAGGGCCAAAGCCTTTCTACATTTCTTACAATTTAAACACGTTTATTCCAAATGATATATCTACAATCCTATGAAAGTTAGTGGTCTATTTATGTAGCTGTAGCACCTCATCATCAAAGAGAATTTTTAGTAAGTGTAAAACAAAACTTGGCTTTTTCTGATTCTGACTCACAGCTGATTCATGAAGTCACAGAGAGCCAGGTTGGCTTGGTAGCTTTTTCTCTTAAAAATTACATTTTGAAAACCATTTCTTTGGCTAATTTATAGGCTTTGATGCTAGATTTTGTTTGATGATCTAAAATATGTAACTGGCTAAGAAAAAAGCAAAAAAAAAAAAACTGGAAGGGGACAGAGACTTTCCCCAGCCCTGTGAATGCAAGTCTTAAAAAATAAAATAAAAAACAATAAAAAAACTGATGTTATGATCAAAGAGGTCGTCCAGGAAGCTTCCTGTGAAACAAGCAATAGTCAGTATGACATGAGTTGACATAAAAATAGTCTTTTTTTCCCTTCAAACTCCAAGCTGTGTGTCTTCCATCTTAGCAGGTCACACTGTAAACAGTTCAGCTTCAAAAAGGAAGAGACCAAGCCATGTCATGAAGATTAGGAAGAAACAGACCAGGTCCTGAAGCTGCAGGACCTCTGAACCATGCGCTTTCAAAAAAAAAAAAAAAAAAACCTCATGCAGACTCACATCTCAGCAATCCAGAGGATGGATTTGTGAAGGCTTACAAGCACATCAAAAACAGCCTGACATTAGCTAACAAAGCAATCTCCTAGATCCAAACCCGGGCCGCGATGCCGCCATGCGCAGGAAGGAGGCGCCACCGACGGCTACTTTCCTCTTAGGCACAGGCAAAGAGAGCAATGCATGCTGGAAGGAACAGCTGGAGCATCAAAAGCATGTCGAAACTAGAGCCGATACTTTTCCGAGGAAATGAAAGGATGGGGAGAAAGGGAGTGTTCTTCCAAAGCAAGACAGAGGGAGTGCAGGGGAACAGCAGCCGCTATGATCTGGCATTGACTTTATGAATTAGTTATGGTTGGCTGCTCTTAGCATCTCAGTTTGCAAGGTTTGACTCTACTCATAAAATTTAACAATGAACCTAAATGAAACTCACTTTTAGGGAGTGACCACTAACGTGTGCATTATGTAGCCAGGCTGCAGCGTTTAATAATCCTTGCAAAGGCGAAGTATAGTCCTTACATTCAATAATTCAGCATAGTGGGTATGGCACAAAGCTGCCTGGAACAAGCTAAACAAAGAGTAACTGGAAGGTCGCCAGCTCAACGTACAGGAACAATACAACACCTACACTAGTGCACACACAGTGGGGTGTACAGCCACTCCCCTGGATGGCACACCCTATTCTTCAACAGTGAACAGGTTATAACCTGCCCTTTGCTGTGCCCGACTTAGCTTTTTATTACCCTTAACCTGTTTACAGGTTTAATCATTCAGCAGATAAAGCACTAGGTCAAAGCTCTTTTATTTCTGATGATTTTGTTTGTCAAAAACAAACGGCATATTTCGCTTAATGACTCCCCGCACCCTTTGGCTGCTGCCCTGTTCAAACTGACCATAACTAAAGTGAGGCGATGCTATGAGGCAGTCTAATGCTCGCTACTGCAGAGATTTAAATAAAAAATATTCAGCTGTTCCCCTGAACTAATAAGAAAGTGAGCAGCTACACTCTTCATTGCATCAAAGGTGTGGATAATTAAAAGGAGAGAAAGATCGGGATACGAGGAAGGAAAGTACAGAGTGGAAAAGTAGTGACTACAAAGTGCACTTAATCATTCAGGTGCGACACATGCTGCCCGGCACACACCCCATACCTGCCAGAAGTCCTGCAGAGGGAAGGGCAGAGCGACACGGAGACGAAGACGAACGGAGGGAGGGGAGGGGAGGGAGGGAGACAGAGGAGAATTAGAAGAGGTGGAGAACCAGACAAATGGTATGATTATAGGTGGAGTTGGGGGTAATCGGGAGGAGGTGTATTTTGGAAAGGGGGGACAAGGAAAATGTAGGGGGATGTGGGGGGGTTTGAGAGATGTGGAGTCATGTATAAAGTTTTTATAAGGGATGGAGGAAAGGAAAATAATGGAGAATTATTTATGTGGAATGAGAGAAGGTAGCTGATTAGAGAAGAGGAGAGTAAATCACAGTTAAAAGCAACATGAGGTCACATGAACATCTCTGAAAGCTGAACCGTATTGATGGCAGAGAGAAGAAGAGTGAGAGCAGCATAACAGGTTATCACCAAATACAAATCGTTCTATAAAGAGAAGAACATATACATAGAGACGATATATACAACTTCAAATATAAGCTTTACATTCAGACAAATCAAAAAACAATCTTTTTTAAAGGTAAAACAAAACATTTACAACCTGATATTATATAACAGAACATATTTACCTTTTAGCGTCTATGAAGCAGTGTGTTTGGCTAAAACATTTTAAATTTAATCATAAAAAGGCAGACAGGAACAGATGTATCTAACTATGAGAGGCTCTTCTCTCTCAGTAACTCGGTTGAACTGTTTTAGAAGGGAAAAAGGATTTATCTTTTTTCATATTTTATAATACCAGATTTTGTGTTTAACATTTATTAATAACATTTAAATGCACATTTTTGTGCCCAATGCAATTTTAAATTCAGGGTATAAAAAGCACAAAGAGGTTATTTTAAAAAAAAAGCCCTCGTTTTACTCAGATCACCTCCAGGATATCAACTTTAGCTATTTACGACCTCACCTCCAGCTACAGCCCTCTTTTCTGACTTCTCCTCTGTCCTAATTTAGTCCCTACTAATGTTTCACCGAAGGCTATTCCAAGTCTCATTTCTTGGCATTTTTACTTTTATGTGAGCAAAATTTTATAGCTTTTTTGGCAGATGATCATAATGCTTTATTCGTCTTCCAACTAGTTAGAGGAGCTCATAAAACCAGAGAAGGAGGTATGTGTCTCTGAGCAAATGGGAGAGTGGGTGAAGCCAGCCTCAGAGGGAAGGGTACACCAAGTCACCCTTTAGCGATGGCAGCAAACTCCCCTGGGTCAACCGAAGCTAAATGCAGTACCACAGTGAAAGCCATGTGTCTAGAGATTTGCATGGCAAATAAAAGAGACATGTGGCCTTGAGATAAGGGCAACATTTACATAAGCAGACAAGAGTCATAAACGAAGAGTGTTTAATTTTGATTTTTAGGTGCCTCAGAATTAAAATCTAATTTTTTTTTGATTGGTCTGCATTCCAAGCTCTTTAATTATACACTCAAAAGGGCAAATGGAAGTTTTGGGAAACAAAGTCTTGAAATGAAGAAGAATAAAATGGAGTAAAATAGACAACTTGTGGAAGAACTGACTCTTACAGACTTGGTGCGTTTTATCATTACGGAGATTAGGAAGATTTATACCAGCCTGAAAGGCTGATGAATTTTATAATGAGATAGGCAACTCTAATCCCATATTTATGATTTTCTATTATAGAATGAATAAGGATGGCAGCCTGCTGGCTTTGAGAATAATCATTAGTATCTATGATAGAGCAAAAAAGGTCACAAATCAAAATCAAGGAAAGCTGTGATGATTATAATAATGGAGATGGTGATTTATATTCATGATTTCTTGCCTAATGACGGTAAACAAAGAAAAAGTTACTTTTCACGGCCTAAAACTGGGTTCTAGGAGTTAGTTTGTGGGTAAGATGAGATGTGTACAGTCTATAGCAAAAGTGGCCATACTCCAACTTTTTCTATTCATTTGATCATTTTATTTTTATTAATTAATTTATTTTCATAAAACTAGGCATTCTTACCAATGGCCCAAACTAATAGAATTATGATTAATAGTTCTACAATGTTTCCCTAAAATTACTGTAAAAATGTCAACAGCTGTGTATATATATATATACATACACAGGTTTATATTGTTAAAACACTTTACAGTACAGTATTTTATTGTTTATCCTTTAACTTTTCACTAGTATGTTTTCTTATACCATATATTTTTTCTAGGGTCCACATATGTATAACATTTTTTTCTATAATCATTTTGCTGCTGTAAAAAACAGAATTTCCCTATTGTGCAAAAATAAAAGGATTTTCTATTCTACTAAAAAAATCAGAAAAGTTAGATTGGTCAGCTGCAGCTTTTAGGGGTTTGGTTTTTAAATTTTTGCACATCTATAGACAGACACTCCCCCCCCCATTCTTATTAAAACAGTAAGTTTAGTTGATGACATATAAACGACATATATATTAACTTTGAAGTCTTGCCACAGTTTTATAATAGTTTCTCTGGGCTTTGTCTAGACCCAATAAAAAACAATTATTATCCTTTAAACTAAAACAGTTTCCAGGACCAATACTCTGCTCAAACTGTCCTTCATATTTAGATGTTTATCTGCTCCAGCAAAACTGATTCAAATGATTGCATTATCTTCTCATTGTGCCATTAGAAGATGAGGAAGCACCCATTTACTTTAAATGGGGATTGCTGAAGAAGGAAAAAACCTAGTGGAGTTCAAGGACCGGCGAAGAGAATCAATGATCTAAACCATTTTATTTTAACCCTGGCTGTATGTCTACTGTCACTACCCAGCTTGAAGGTGAACCTCTGCACCGCTCCTGGGTGTTTTCTACCCTCTAACAGCTGTTATTCCAGTTTTGCTGAGTTCCCAGCAACACTAACCAGCCTCTCAGCCCCCGTTGAAGATAATCATTCCCACAATCTGATGTTACCACTGTGACGTTTCACTTCATGTTCAGGGACTTTTCATTTTCTACCACACAAGGAGTACTGCATATTGTCAAAATGAAGTTAAATTTAGGTTTCATCTGAACTCTTTTCTTTACCATTTCCCCTGTATGACTTGTGTAAACTGCTAACAGGTCTGTTCTAGCTTTTTTTGAAGGACTTCTATGGGCTAGTCTTCAACAAATAGAGTAAATAAAATTTTCCAGCTAAGAAACTGAGCTAAGAACTTTGCATCTCCTCCAGAGTCACCCTGGTGTTTACTCATGTTAGATAATAAAAGAAAAAAAAACTAAGGCTTAATCACACACAGCTAAGCTGAGTGATCTCTGAAGTTAAAAATCTCTGCCAAGCAGATTATGTTGGTTAGTCTGTTTTAAAAAATAACAAACAGTCATGGATGGATTTTCATAATTTTTTTTTCCAGTTAGAATTTACTAAGATTTATTTGTTTTTCATTTTAAAAACGCTGCATCCTGCATATCCTCCATTTTAGTATGATATAATACTTGGTGCTAGCTGATAATACCCCACTACAATGAATTTAAGTTTGCTGTTGTAACAAAAGAGAAAAAATTCATGTAGTACCAATACCTATAATAAATAAAAAGGTTGCACTAAAACAATATGTCATTGTATGTGCAATGTGCATCATAATAGTGTAAAGTAACAATTAGAGCGATATTTGTTGATTCCTATAAAACACAGCCTTGTTAGTTTATTGGTATCATCACAGGATGACTGACAGTTTTTATAGGGCTTGTTTTTTTAAAATACACATTAAATATTATATTGTCAAACCTATATTTATAGTTCATTATTTAAGTCTATAGTTTAGTGAGCTTTAAGATGAACTTAACAAAATGTTAAAATTTCTCACATAAATCTCTGAAGTCTTTTACAAATGTGGAGAAAAATAAAGAACTGAAAGATGAAAGCTGTTTTCCAAACAAATACAAGGCATTTAGTTTGTAATTAAGTAGTTTTCATATTAATTCCAAAAAAGTTAAAATAATCCAATGGACTTTCCAAGTTTGAAGATGTTTCGCTTCCCATCCAGGAAGCTTTTTCAATTCAAAATAGCGTTGACAGACAGATATGGGGCATTAGAGCTTAACAGAAGAAGCCAAATGACGCCCGTTCAAACGGGGTGGACATTTTCGTCCGTTTCAATTTGCATGTTGTCTAAGCAAAAACAAGGCTTTGTTTGCAAAGCAACTTAACGCTATTTCTGACATTTGAATTAAAAAGCTTTCTGGATGGGAAGCAAAACATCTTCAAACTTGGAAACAAAGTCCAATTAATTGTTTTTTTACTTTTTTGACTATGACCTGGATGACTGAGAATATTTACCAGCATATTTCATATTAATGATCTGAATAAAAATGTAAATTAGTGCAAAAATTGAAATAAAATGCAAGCCAGATAAACCTTGATAGCTTGATAGTTACAACCTTTTCCGACTTAACTGTATCCCCCCCCTGAAAAACCAGACCCCCCTTTCTTACCTTCCCATCGTAGCGCTTCACTAGGAACTGATCCAGGCCAAGATCTGAGGATGACACATTAAACAAAGATATGCAAATTAGCAGGAAGAGTCTTAAAGCAGATATTAAGGAGACTAGTTATTCTCACAGGGGGCAGAGAGTTATGTAAAGCTTAAAGCTAGGAGATGATTCTGTGTCATTACTGAACCTCCTTAAATCAATGACCCCGATAGAGATGGATGACAGCCATTAACAACCCATTTCCACTGCTCCAATTCTTTTAGGTAAACAGTCATCTGCATCTAGAGTTTACTATCCTCATGCTCACATATTACAGAGTGCTTTGGATGACAAATAGGAGAATTTATATTAAGGTTTTAAGTATCACTGAAAAAATAAAAGGAAATATTCAGGATATAACTAATTGAACCAAAAAAAGATTTTAAAAATCCCCTAAACCACGTTAACAAAATATTTTGCAGCCTGTCATATTTATCTGCTGGATGACGTTAGTCACCGATAAAGAAACAAAGATGTGCAGAATTTAGAGCTTTAGGTGCCGAGTTCAGAATGAATGTGGTCAGAAATGTACAGATCCTGCACTGATACCATTTGACCTGTTTCAGATATGCTCTACAACCACAAACCTCAGAACATTTTACCAAGACTTTTTGTTTAAACACAAAGTCATGTATTACTGTGAAGTAAAACCCATATTGTGTTTTAGAGAAGAGTGGCTCGCATTCAGCTCTCAGCTGTACTAGTTTGCATAAAACAAGTCTCCTATTTTTAGGGTAGGTCTCAACCAGCTTTGCTCTAGAGACCGAAGCTCTAACCCAGTCAGAATGACAAAGGTCGACTATGAGCATCAGCTTTGTAGGTTTTGCCAAAAATTCTCAATTAGATTAAAATGTAGGCCATCAAATCATGAAATACTTCAGTCAAAAGAATGTCTGTATGTTTAGAGAATTTAATTAAACTAATATATGAATATATATATACATATACACACATATATCCCACAGCTTCAATACCATCTGGGCATAGCGTGCTCCTAATAATTTTCTGGTCAACATAGCACTGTGGAAGGAGACCAAAAAGCTATACTTTGTTAATGTTTGACCATGACACCTTTGACTTTAATCTTTCCCTACTCAGCTTGTGGAAAATTTCCAATGGTCATCTTCATCTCAGCAGATCCTCCAACTTACCAAGGACCTGTTATCTGCATCTCTGAATAATGCTCTGGATTATGGAGGCTAATATCTTGGTAGGATTGCAGTTGTGTGAAATTGTTTACATTTTCAGATTAGGGATTTGAACTAAGGTCTATGAGATGTTCAAATCATGGCTGTTTTGCTGTTATCTTATAACCAAACCCTGGTTAAACTTGTTCACTACTGTTAAGATAAAAATTTGGAGTTTTTACTGAACAGCAAATTGATACTGGGATTACTTCACTCACAGATCACCTTAATTTACAGATTAGGAGGTGTCTTAAGGTAACTGGTTGAATTGAGTTTGTGATTTCAAATAATAATAAATACACAAATAATCAAGTCAAAATAATAGTTTACTAAAAAAAAAAAAAAAAAAAACAGGGACTGATAGTCTGTTTGTGTTTATCCACCAAAAAGACTCCCAATGATATACATTAAAATTTGTGGTTGCAAAGTGACCAAATGAGGTATTAGTACTTTTGCAAAGCACTTAATTTATCCAGTAAATCTTAGTTTAGCCTTCATATAAAATCGAAATCTTATCTTTAGTTAAACAGACAAAAAAACATTCTACTGCTAAAAAAAATAAAATAAAAGCACAATACAGCTTACACAATACAGTGCAAAGTTTAAAGTAGATCTGTTTGATGGGTCAAAGGAAGCAAGAGAGAAATAGTTCATTTTTATGAAGCTCAGTAAACTATGGCCTGTTCTAGTCTTTAGAGAGCTTAGACACCACAAACCACAGAGGAAAGGCCCTAGATCCAGCCTTTAAAGTTTAATAAAGGGCCAGGCTAGAAGTAGCCTTGAAGGTGATTAAAAGATGAAGGTGGTGAGCTGAGTGAGGAAGGTCGGTGTAAAGGTGTCAGGCTATAATAAGTTCTTATTAATTGTGAATCATTGCCTCAAAGGTAACATTCCTCACATTAGGTGAATTCAACATTAAACTTGTGATTCACATCTAACTAATAACATGTCAATCATATCAAGCACATTATTATTATTTTTTTTTTAGCATTGAATGAAAAACATGTCTGCTGCTTAGACATGTAAATGTCATGTTAACCCCCCATGCATTCACAAGGTTCCCATTGGTGAAGATCAAATCTCTGTCTGGGTGTCCATTGGATGCCTGATATCTGCTCTGGGTTCGGCTGGCTAATTGATAAAGCAACTGCTGTGTTGTCATTCCCTGACATCCAACCTTCCACCTGCCCCCTGAGATGCTCACAGCTATAGGTGCCTTTATATGAAGAGCTGCTGCAGAGTTTTTGTAAGAGTTCCTGTAGCTTAATGGGGCAAGCATGGAAAAGGGGAAGCCATTAAGGAACGCTTATACAGCCTCCTTGACTTTTATTAGGAAAGATGCACAAAAACAGCCTTTATATTAGTTCACTATTATGGTGCAGTTGTAACATTGCAACCAAATATTTAGAAATGCTTAATATTAAACTTTAATACAGTTGAGTCAGTGGGGGAAAAAGCACCTCAGTTAAGAAAATAAACACGTCTGATGTACACTTTATTTTTTAGGGTGATTGTATAGCAGTTAAAAAGTTTAGCTGTGTCAAAAAAAGGATGGACAGGGACCTAGCTTATTTTGCCATAACACCAAATATTAAGGCTCAGGGTAGTCTCAGAAGCTCCCAGATAAGCTGATTTATCTCGGCCATTTCTATCCTAATAATGTTAATTTGGAAAGAAGAAAGGAGACCCTGTCAGTAGAGGAGGTCTGGCGGGTGCAGGCTACCTCCCCGTTACTGTAGCTTCCTGTGGGTGGGGTTAGTCACACAGGGTAGGGCAGCATGGGAGTCCGGAAACAATTAAAAAAGGATTTGAAATAAAACCAAATAGTTTGAGTTTAAAATAACACGATTATACTTTCATAGATTCTTCTTCATCTACCAGTTGCTGAACAAGGTGACATTTTATTGGCAGTGACATCGACAGCTCCAAATGAAAACTGCAGTGAGCTATATATATGTAAAGTAAAGTTCAGCTGTAACTTTCACAAGGACGTTCTTGATATCAGTATTCCCTCCAAGAGGAGTCTGATGTGCAAAGGTAAAGCCAAGGGATTAGAGAAGAGCAGCAAAGACCGAGCCGCCATAACAATAATTAAAGGCCATCCCACTGCCAATCGGTTTACTGGAAGGCCAGCCAGGAAAATGTCATTCCTCTCCTACCATGAGATGAAAATTGGGTTTTTGGCAACAAACTGTCTGTTTGGGTACATCATAAAACAAAAGAGGAATCTGTAGAGAGGCACCTCATCCACTCTCGTACTCTGTCTGCTCTAAAAGGACCTGGGAACTTTGTCAAGAGTACATGAAGCGGACTTATTTGAAATACAATACCTTAAGTAATAATCTGCTAAACTGTACCAAAACATATATACAAATGTCATCATATAATGATTGAAAAAAATGCGGCCAAATAATGGAGGAATCTTTTACATCTCAGCCCCTAGACCTAAATCTAACTGAAAAGCTGAAGGGTAGATGCAGTGAAAAGATAATCCACAGTATTCGACTTAGTGTGTATTTACAAAAAAATCTATTTAGAACATCTTTAACCCCATTTTAAAACAGGTTTGCTTTAAGGCAGAAGAGCAATGTTCATAGTAACAATCACTCTGCTTTACAGTATGTTGAATGTATATATTTCTGTCTAAATATCTAATTTAGCTCTGAAATACTCTTTATATTCATTTGAACAGGTTACAATGAAACTAGAGGAAGTAAATCTAAATGTTGGACTGTTGATAGAAACATGCTACCATCCAAAGACGAAGCACAGAAACTTACTCTCAGGCTGCTTCTCATTGGGTGTGATGGAGCGGATGAAGTCCTGGGGTGTCATGTAAACCTCTGCGTCTCCATGCTCGTTGATGACCTTCAGTGTGGCGAAGTAGCGGAAAATCTTGTCTGGAGTCGAGTACGCTCTGATTCTGTTCTCATACTCCATCACCTGCCAAGCAATCAAAAGGCAAAATTAGCCACAAGCCGTTTGAGCAGAAAAGTAGTTAGAGAAGTCATTGGTAAGGGATCAGTGATGAAGATAAAACATTATGATGAGTGGAAAATTCACCAGACAAGCCATGGAGGAAGTTCTGGATTAAATTACAGGACAATATGTCAAGCTCTCTTCTCCCGGAGCTTCATCCAAATCATAATTTGAAAACAAAAAGCCATCAAGCACCACTGCAAACCTGCACAGACGTGGCCAACCATTTAAGCAAAAAACCTGTTAACTTGACGTCTTTCAGATGAGGAAATTTTTCAGGAAGAAAGCCAATATTGCTAGAATTTCCAAAGAAGTCTACTAAAGTTAGCCATAATCCATTATGGGAGAAAAAAATTAGAAGAAAACAATCTGGTCTGACAAGGTCCAGGTTGTTGCTGTCTTTGTCAGTTCTTCTGAGGCTTTTATTTTCCGGAATATAGAACGCACCTCACAATAAGCCGCTGCCAATAAATAGAAAAAAAAAAAAAAAAAAAAAAAAACAATGGAAACATACATAATAATATGAGCCACACCAGGCTATAAGCACAGATATCTACTGAACTTTGCCCCACCAAACCTGTAGGGGGAGCTGTACATATAGCCCCTAAAATAGGTACAAAGAAAAATGCTAGCTCCCGTTAGCTTGTTGGCAAGCAGCAGTAAGAGCTTCTATTGAAAGATGGGGCTTCATTAGCTCTTTATTTCAGCTCTGCAGGAGTAAAGCCCAGTCTCTTCATTGGTTCAGAGGCTTTATTGCGGAAAATGCACGTCAAAATGTGCGAATTCGGGACGTTTTTTTCCTCTTTTTTACTGCTAGCATGTTCTTGTGCTAAATGAAAATTAATCCCTTATTCTTTCATTTCAAACTTTAATTTATATCCCCTGGCAGTTAGGAAAAATCCACAGAAAAGCTGCATGGTTCAAAGCGTGGGAAAAAAGTAGCGGCTTATAGTATGGAAAACACGGTATATCTGTCAAGCAATATTAAGAAATGTATTGTGATCCAAGTATTATATTATTTTTCCTTAACTCAATTAAAAACAGTAAAGCAAGATGATAAAGTAAAACACGAGTTATTTCTGATTGAAAATCTCTTGAAGGTAATAAAAGTCTGAGTGTGTTTGGAGTTCATCCTCCAGTTATCACCCAAATTCAGCTGGAGCTGGTTTTTTAATGGTATATTTATCTGTTGGAGAACAGCTCAGTAAAATTTCTTTTTAAGAATATTTGGAAAGATTTGGAGAGAAATGCTCTATAAGCAAAGATGCTCTGCAGGCCACAAATTTCTGTTTTTTAAAAAAAAAAATGAGAAAAGATCTCAGTCAAGTGAAATGTGTAATTTTAGGTGATGGTAAGGTTCAAGGGATAAAAAAAACAAAACAATGCAAATCCTTAGATAACTGGGAAACATTAAGATCAAAGTTATAACACATACTGTACACAGAAAGGAGTTTGGAGTGCAGGGAGAGAGGATGATGAATCAGAGTAAAGGAGCCAGAAGTTAGACGCCCGCTCCAATTGAGAGGTATATTAACCTTTTAACTGAGGCAACACAATCAAAACAGGAAGTTGGTTCTCTAAGGGTCAGAATGACTGACAGCCACAAATGAGCGAAGGCCGGCGAGTTATTGCAACCCCACAAGCAGGACTATCAGCTTCAATGACTAGCCCTGCTGATTCTGAAAACAGGAAACTAATTTATTCAGTTCTGTTACACATACAGTATTAGTCACATCTAGTGTTTGTAGGCACCATCCACTTTCAGCAGAGTGTTTGAAAACAGATGCTGAATTGCTGGAAAACTGACAGAGAGCTGTGTGTTTAGAAGCCAAGTGATCTTTTCATATGACACAGAAAAATGTGTTTACTACAGCTACTCCCTGCGGAAAAGTACAACATGTTTTAGAGCTTCAGGTATTTCAGAATGTCGATATGTTCTATTTGGTTAAAGCCATTTTGTGAAAAAGGTAAACAGACACAGATCAAGTAAAGAGGTGTTCTTTTCTGCTTCACTTGTAATGCTGTTGAATTTAATCAGTCTTATGGTATCAGATGAGGCTCAGCTGTTTTTCAGTCCTAACATTTCAGTAACCTTTAACATTAAAGATTTATTGCAAAGGATTAAATACACAGAGAGGTTATCCAAAATCAACAAAATATTTTTTTTTTATTTAGATGATTTTTTTATGCGTTTGAATTCATTCATGACTGAGGGTGGTAGAAGAATAGCACGCATACATTTTTTTGAGGCTCATAACTGAAAAAAATTCTGAGCAAAAAAACTGGAGTTTGGGTTAACAGGAAGCAATTATTTTTTACTCTAAATATATTAATCGTTTTTCTTTTCCAGTTTTTATCCCATATATTTCAACATTTATAGTTCAACATTAGCTGAATCTTGTCATGTCTTTACTTGGTGATTTGAGACAGCATGACCGTGGAGATATATCAGAAAAACAGAAATGGTATGGGAATAGAAGAAACATGTGGTGTGTTTTGCTGTAGTAAGGACTGATGTCTTCCAAAAAATAGATGGCATCAGTAAGAAACAAAACTATGTCAACGTAGTGAAGAAACATCTCGATATATCAGCCAAAAAGTTGAAGCTTTGGTAGTAATATGTCTTCCAAATGGCCAGTAAATTTCTAAATTAGTTGCAAAATATGAAGGAGTGACATGGTCAATGTTCTGGGGGAGGCATTTACAAAGTGCTCAGCTCTGTCTCAAAGTGTGAGAAGCTAAGAGTGTGTGTAAGGGTAAATGAGCCTTCGAATTGGACTGGATTACACCAATTCTTATAGGAGGAGTGGGCCAAAGTTACAGCAAATTACTGTAAGAAGAATTGCCTGAGGATGCCATCCAGTGAGTATACTGCCTTACACTCAACAAAGGCAAGTCAGCCCATAGCATACCATTTACAGTGATGGGTAAGGTAGCTATATCCACTGACAAACCCAGAGCGTTGTGGTACATCCTACTTAAGGACTGTAGGAACCTGGTAGAATTGCAAATATGCGTAACATCATCTTAATCAGATATCAGCAAAACAGCTGTTATCAGAAGCTCCTCAAAAGCTCTGAGGGAAAAACATGACTTGCATCTGTAAAAAGAAAAAACAAGCTTCACGGTTAGTTTGGAGATAAAACTTTCAGCAAAAACTCCCCATCAATAATTTACCCTGGTACTTTTAGCTAGTTACAGTTCGAGAGTTTTACCTTGGTCAGTTCTGAATAAGGGGCTGTTCTCCAAGGGCACAGAGGAATTTGGAAGAAAACAAACATTCTGTATTTCTGAGCATAAAAAAAAAAATTATAGCTGCAGCACATCTGAAAAAAGACCTAAGAAAGGCCTGTGCAGCAGAGTGTGAGCAAAGGTTCTTGCGTACTTTAAGCTACTGCATTTAAATAACCTGGACTCAACTTAATAACACTGAGATTTAGGGCACGTCTTTGCATTGGAAATAATGCTCAGTAATTCCACATATCCGAGTAAAGATATAGAAGGTTAAAACATTTTCTAATAAAAAAAAAACATGGTGCTACATGGGAGACAGGAATGACCAAAAGTTTGAAAGCAACCTTTAACAGCTTAAATGCAGAAAAACAAAAAGCCAATCATTAAAATATCCAGACCACATTCTCACACTGCAAAAATTATCTAAAAATTTGTTAACATAAGTGTATTTGCCCTTAAATTGAGTAGATAAATAATAATAATTTTGTTACCCTTGCAAAAAAAATAAGATAATTAAATATTAGGCACTTTTTTCTTGTTCTAAATGACAATCATCTTATTCCATTGGAAAAGTGTCTAACTTAGCTGCTCAATTCAAGAAAACAAATACACATTTTAAGAAAAAAATTGTATTAGATTTAAATAGTTTGCAGCGCAACACAAAAGAAACAACCCTATCAAACTAGTTTAAGGTTTATGTACTCTTCCCTGCATATATTGAAAATCTATATGTTCAAGAACATTAAGAGCATAGACTTCTGTCTGCCAAGTTTTCTGCTGCTGCAGATGAAGGCCTGACTACACAATGTTCACATCTGCAGTTATAATTCAGTCAAATGGGCCCCTATTTCACAGAAAAAAAAAAATAACTGGCTTCTATTGCTTATAGTCTTCCTCCTCAGTCATTTTTATAATAATAAGCTAAGCAAAGGCAGGTGTTTATTTGGCAAGAAAATCTCCCTCTGTGGTTCTCCTGTTTTACCTTTCTCATCTGATGCCTAATTAAAAGCTATAAAACCCTCAGGGTAATACATTTCTGCTGTTTATGACAGTGGAAATGCACACCGATTACCTCCGTATATCACTGTAAATGTTGTTCAAAATGCACCAGTATTTGCATATTGCTCATTGATTATTGGGCGCAGTTCTAGTGAGTGACTGAACAGCTGCAAGCCGATAGTTTATTGATTACCTTGCGGTCACGAAATCCTGAGCGTGGTTTCTTTTTTTTCCCCTCTTCGCCTTCATCTTGGGCTCCCTCATCTCCACTGCTGGACTCCACCATTTTTTCAGAGTCCCTCGCAAAATCGGCTTCCTCTCCAGCCGTTTGCTCAGGGTGTTGAACAGAGGGTCCTGCATCAGCATATGCTCTGTTGTTTAGGAAGAAAGCAAATGAAACATGACAAATAAATCTTAATACTGGCAGGACTTTTTATGCCATCACGCATGATTATGTATTGCAATTTGTCTCCATACTTTAGTAATTTAAACAGAATTATGAGAGGAGAACAGAGTTTATTTTTGCAGCTTAACGAGAAGTATGGCAAATATGAAAAATTAAGATAATGTTCTGCTCAAGTTTTTAGCTCTTCTGCAGAATGAACTGGGGTTTATCTTGGCAAAGTCTCTCTTAACCATATTTCTGTGACTCAACTGAAAATTGGAACAATAATAATAAATCGCATGCTCTGTCTAGGACAGGCTAAATAATTCAAATTAATGTGACACAAGGAGAATGAAGTGCGAGGTGAAGGTCTGGAACAGTCTCATCCCATCAGTCTCAAACGTACAGAGGGTCCATCAATCACTCCTGCTGCAGCTCGTTCTCTGTCCCCAGAGTTTTAGCTTTCACCGCAATTCAGTTGAGGCTGGACACACCTACATTTCTATCAGCATAGAAGGGCAAACCTGAGACTAAGTGCATTACCTTTGCCAAAGAAGTCCAGCACTCGCAGACACACCAGTCACACCAGCCAGAGCGGCCAGCATCAGCCTCCTTCTGCCAGAACCCCCGACTGCCCCACTGTGACAGCGGCGGGACAGCTGGGTCAGCCCCACTGAAACTGCGGCCAGAGCCCGCAAGCGGAACATGCTGCAGGGAGAGAATACAGTGGTCACTCAAGGTGTGAATAGATTGATAGATTTAAAAAAAAAAAACACATGTATAGTTATTATATAGTCAGGGTTACATTCACTTTTAACTGCATGCTTTGCACTACAGTGAATGTCCCACATTTATGCAGTTTAATTATAGCAAACACACCCCTTTATAAAGCCCACGTTTTATGAACCACTACTCTTAAAAAAATCTGTTACTACACGGACCGTCTACCGCAGAACAATATGGCAGACAAGGAACAGCTCCTAATGGCAGGGCTCTGCAAATATGAACATCTACTGACATCTTATGAACTGGCTCATATGTTGCCCCAAAGTCCACAGATTGTGAACCACATTTTGGAAAGAAGTTACTGTCATGGCAGTCTGATCCCTAGAGAACAGATATCAAACTCCAGCCCTAGAGGGCCGGTGTTCTGTCAGAAAAGCATACTTCATCAGACCAGCATACCCATAGTCAATACGCATGTGTAAGACGTCAGATTTGCGTTTACCTCTTTAGTTTTTTATAAAAATTTGAATTTAAACTACCTCTACGTGCGTGTATCCCTTTAGTTATATACAAAAAAAAACTATTTAAGGTCAGATCTCCATTCGCTTAAAAAAAACACCAAAAAGTGAGTAAGTAAATAGTTTTGTTATCCATGACTAAAGGGATACACTCCCGTCGAGGTAGTTTAAAATTCTTCATACAAAACTAAAGGTATTAACGGGGATAAACTAAAGGGATAACTGGGTATTGACTGTGTATACTGGTCTGACCGGGTATCCTCATCTGACAGAACCCTGGGTATCCTACACCTTTTAGATGCAACTCTGCTCCAACACACCTAAATCAGATCATCGTCAGTAGAACTGTGTAGAACGTGACTAGATACTGAGGAGGTAATTAAGCCATTTGATCCAGGCGTGTGGGATCATGGATCTATCTTGCAGGATACCGGACCTCCAGAACTTGAGTTTGAAACCCCTGCATATACTGGAGTATTGGGCAGAGCGTGGGAAAGCTGCCGAGAAAATAATGCTGCAAATGCTGTGCTGGCAACATTCCAGATAGAACATTGATGAGCATAAACCAACATTAATGTTAGCTGGTTGCAGCTGTCCATCATGGAGCACACAGTCATCAATGTGAGAAAGAAGCAACATTACAGGAAGACCAAAGGTGGGTGTACCTCACTAAGGGCACGGTTTATGAAGCAGGAGGACATCATTTCTTTAAAGGAGAAGTTCGGTTTTTTACACTTTAAGCCCATTTTCTGTAGTGTCCAGGATGAAATCGAATGAAGGACACCAAAATTTTGACAATTGCTCCTGTCTCTGCTTTTTGGCTCATTTAGAATCAACCCCTGGCTGCTTTAGAATGGCTAGCATAGAGCATGTCCGATAATGTCCTTAAAACAACCTTAAACGTTCTTTTTTTTAAATATGCTACTCACCGTGTCGTCAGCGCTGTTCAATGACGTTCCAAAAAAAGTTTCGTGAAGAAAAAACGTTCCTGTAGTGTTTTATTTAGCATTTTGTAAATCCCATTGAGTTCTGTAGGAATAGTCAATATTCCGCTGCCACCGGAAACGGAAATGGGGCCTGTTTACACAGTTGTAGTCTTTTCGCTTCACTCTGTGTACTCCGACGTCGAGGTGCTAACGTCTCTGTTAAACACTTTAAAAAACTCTGAAAATGGAATACGAAAGGTGGATTCTTGATTCTCGACGTCGGAGTACACAGAGTGAAGCGAAAAGACTACAACTGTGTAAACAGGCCCCATTTCCGTTTCCGGTGGCAGCGGAATATTGACTATTCCTACAGAACTCAATGGGATTTACAAAATGCTAAATAAAACACTACAGGAACGTTTTTTCTTCACGAAACTTTTTTTGGAACGTCATTGAACAGCGCTGACGACACGGTGAGTAGCATATTTTAAAAAAAGAACGTTTAAGGTTGTTTTAAGGACATTATCGGACATGCTCTATGCTAGCCATTCTAAAGCAGCCAGGGGTTGATTCTAAATGAGCCAAAAAGCAAAGACAGGACCAATTGTCAAAATTTTGGTGTCCTTCATTCGATTTCATCCTGGACACTACAGAAAATTGGCTTAAAGTGTAAAAAACCGAACTTCTCCTTCAAGTTTTGTTTTTCCCAGGTGGTATAAAACACACTGGCGTTAGTCTATTATATAGATCATATTATGTGTTTATTTAGCTTAATGTGGAAGTTGAACATAACAAAACCTGAGTAGTTGAGCCACACAGACTAAAGGCACGTATAAGCCTGTTAGGTTGTGTCTTACACTTACATCTTAGCCCCTAAAGTACATTTTTACAAATAATCAGAACCAAACATATATCTGTTTACGTCAAGTGCCTCTTCTGTACATTTTATGGCTCATACATGTCTTCTTTCAGGCCGATAGACTTTTGTTGTTTTCTACCTGACTCTACAGTCAAGTAAATAGCCTATAATATTTTCACACTATTGCTTATTCAGTAAATATTTATGAGAACAATTACTTCAATTAGACCCAAAGCCAAGTTCTGAAAGGTCTTAGCAGGAAAATAAATAAATACACTAAATGCAATGAGCAGTTCACTTTCTGAAACTGCCTTTACAATGCACAAGAGGCAAAGCCAGACATTATCAAATCAGTGCATAAATATCCTAGAATCCTCCTTTAACTCAGAGCAATGCTGAAACTAATTTCTACTGCTGCAGCTAAGCTCCAGAATCCATTTTGAGCGGGGCTGTCTCTTAAGTCCTGTCACGGAAAGATGATTAACAATTAAGCAGAGTTCTGCAGCAGTGCGCCTGGAGGTCCCATATGGGAGCATTTTAAACTACGGGCTGGAGGAGTTAACATCATAGAGGCCTAAATCAACCAACTGTTAATGTCACAATTCAGGCATCAACTGTCAAACTGATTAATCAGAGAAAACGGACACCGAGCACGCCTCTTGTAGCTTAAAAAAATGAAGGCTGAAGGAAACCTCGCTTAGATAAAGGCTGCGTGACGAAAACATCTATTCATGGCAAACCGCTGGAGAATTCTATGGTAATGATATCAGCTGAGATATATGCATATTTTCTACTATCCCCTCTTTGTCATTCTGTGACCTTTAGCATTTTTTGAGAATGTAATTTGTGTCCAGTGTGATAACGTGCAGCCATGTAACTGTCCACCTGGCTAGACATTATATTGCTCTGTAAAATGCATGCTCACAACACTTGCAATCCATTAGCTGCTATAGCACTCCAAACAGCTCTTTGTAGGGTTGAACAATTAACTGGATTTGCATTTAAATTGCAATGCTAAAAATTCATTTCCAAATCATAGGGGCCCTCATTTTCTGGTCTTGTCACACATAAGAGTTGAAACTCTAACCCCAGGCTCACCCCTTGCTCACACTGGCTCCGGTGCAGTTACCGAGCCGACGGAGACCGCAACTCCCGCACACCCCCTCTCACACCGCCCTTTTTACTACGGTGCGGTGCGGCTCTGCGGCTCCGGCAACAGGTCCGGAGATTTAACAGAAGTTCACTTGAGTTCACGTAACTTCACGCGATAACACGGCCCAAATAAAGGATTTCTGCGAGAGCTTGTTGCGGAGGGCTCCGGCACGCCGCAAGGATAGCTTTCTTGCGGAATTTTCTGCAGCGCCGGAGTGTCTCGGTAACTGCAGCCGGACAGCTCAGCAGCCGGTGAGAGAGGTTTACGTCTTTTTAATGACTTGGAATCCTTGCGGCGCCGCACACACTGCACTGCAACGGTAAGACCGGAGTCTGTGTGAGCCTGGGGTCACACCGACTCCGGTCTTACCGTTGCGGTGCGGTGGGTGCGGCGCCGCAGTGATTCCAAGTCATTAAAAAGACGTAAACCTCTCTCACCGGCTGCTGAGCTGTCCGGCTGCGGTTACCGAGACACTCCGGCGCTGCAGAAAATTCCGCAAGAAAGCTATCCTTGCGGCGTGCCGGAGCCCTCCGCAACAAGCTCTCGCAAAAATCCTTTATTTGGGCCGTGTTATCGCGTGAATTTACGTGAACTCAAGTGAACTTCTGTTAAATCTCCGGACCTGTTGCCGGAGCCGCAGAGCCGCACCGCACCGTAGTCAAAAGGGCGGTGTGAGAGGGGGGTGTGCGGGAGTTGCGGTCTCTGTCGGCTCGGTAACCGCACCGGAGCCAGTGTGAGCAAGGGGTAACTTTCTCCTTATAGCCCTTTGGGTGACAGCAATGTGTTTACAGTGGGTTTGCAGTCACACAGAAAGGTAGAGTAGCACCTAGCATGGAGATCCATGGATCCAAGCTAAAAGTAATCCCTTTTTCATACAATAGCAGTCCTGCCATAATGAACACTGGAAAATAAATTATTTAAGGGCATTACAATCTGGAAAAACTCATATGGAAAGAAAAAGGAAATTAGAAGAATTTTATTGACACAATTACTTTAGTCTTTGGCGCTCAGACCTCGGCAGGAAACGTTAGCACTGAATTTTGTTTGATATGCATGAACTAGAATAGAGAACAGGGATGTTTCCCCCCAGGCCTGAAACTGGTGGTGGAGTGGAGATGGAAGAAGTTGGTCGGTCCACAGACTGCTGTTTGGCGTGCGATCTCCTTGAGTTGAATGGATTGATCCAGTGGAGTGCGTGAGCTGAGCCTAGTGGCTCACTCAAGGAGCTTAAAAAGCAAGACATAGGATCCTTATGAAAAAGGATCCTTACCTATTTCTCCTTTTCATTGGGGCCTGACTTCATGAATTTAACTTTTAATTGTCTATGGATTTTTTAAAGCTTCTAAAACTCATTTGTATAAATCTTCATCCAAGTCAACAAGAAATGCAACAAACATTAATAATAAAGAAAACAAAGTTGCTGCTTGATGTAGTATTTTCATTACAGTAAAGTATAAGGGGATTAAACGATTACTCTCAATTATGGAAACATAACCGTCTCTTTTTGCTAAATTCAAAATAAAGTTAATCAGTGAACCAGCCATTAATTTTTGTATTTACAGACCAAAAACAAGTAGGAGTTTTAAAACTTGATGTACGACGTGATTCAGATAAAAAAAAGAGGACTTAGGAAGATATCAAACAAACCAATCACAATTTGGAGAGGATAAACTGGAAAAGAGGAAGGGCATCTTCAAAAATTAAAGGTAAGTGTGAGTCACTGGTAATGATGGAATTATCTTGTTGATCATGATGGGAAAGGAAAACATGGAAACAATATTTTGGAAATGAATCCAACTCTGAACAGCTGATCAAAAAAACATGAGAAAAACCACCATGTACATCTGTCTTATAATCAGCAGTATCAAGACAGGTCCTTAAAAGACACAACATTCCTTGTTTATACGCTTAAGATGTAGATAAGCCCCAATCAATCAGCCAGGAGCTGTAATCAGACAGTTTCCCCTTGACATGATTAATTGGCAGGTAAAATCACTAAAAATAAAAAAACAACACAGACAAATCAGATGCCTTTGTTTCCTAATAATTAAATACTTCAAAACTAAGAAGTGCCACCAGTAAATGTATCAAGCTATTTTATATAAAGTCAGTCACACAATATAAAATATTATTTTTCCTTATATAAAAATATGGAATTAGGGTATATTTTGGTATTTATTTTCAGAGTATAAAAAGACTCTAGTTAACGATTAACGGAATACTTAATAAGTTTATGAATATTTCAATAATTCATTACTCAATCAAATGAACTGTCTCAGATTTAATGAAGATATTGTAAGTCCAAAACCTTCCTATTTTCCAATGAATTTCAAAACAGATTTTATCAATTTTTTGTGACAGTTCTGAGAAAAATCTTTACAAAGGTAAAACAAATAGGGATCATTCCAGTCATAGTTCAAAACTCCCCAAAAACAGATGAATTTAGACCAAAGATTTAAATTGAACATGCAGCTGTCAAACTAGGGGTGAAACCTTGGCCAAAAAAACATTTATTACTACCCAAACAATACTGTAACCTTCTTTGTACAGGTTATAAAACATCTCACTGAGTTTTACTAATATCTCTACAATAGAATAATGCACCATCAAGATTAAAAACTGTAAATTTACCCGAAATTTGTTATTCACACTAATATAAAAGAAACTCTACTTTCTACTTCTCTCTGGGAGAAATTCTCCTTCTAAGACCCAAACAGCTGGACAGATGTAATTCATGTAGAAGCAAAGCATGCACAGCTGGATTCCTCACATCATGATTAGGACAAAGCTGACCTAGTCTAGGGCTCAGCTAACGCTCCTCAACCATTGCGGCATCATCCTACGCAAGCAGTCAAGGGTGGGTCAACAATGCCTGGTTTTCTTTGTAGCACCAATTATTAGAAAATGCTGAGAATCTCCACATTAAGAGGGAACAAAGAGACATTTTAACCATCTGTTCCTTTTTTTGATCTTGTAGAAACTGAGCTGCTATAGTGGCAGACAGATGGTTTAGCCAATCCCTTGGCAAGAATGCTTTGAAGGTGGCTAAACAAGCCAAGACGATGCTTCATAACAAACCATCTGTGCTTAATGGCTACACCAATTAAAAATCATTTCAAACTTTGCTGATGTATTGGCAGCTAAGGAACTGACCAAAAACAAATTTCCAAGAGGCTGAGCCCAAATATTGCAAAGTCTAAGCAACGTTTATTTTAATAAAGGACATCATAGACATTGGGGTAATCACAGGTGATATCCAGGAGGACAGTGTAGTAACCCCCAAAGAGTCATCTCTGACTGTCCAACTCAACATAAGGTGAATCTGTACACAAGCAAGGAGAAAATGCTATTCAGCCTGATTAATGAGCCAATCAGGCCTCTACTGGCTAATATTGATTGTGCTTTTGTGAAAACATTGTAATGTATTCACTATTCAATTAATACAAGCATTGGCCTTGGAAAAAAATCTCTCAACTATCCTACTAAAAAAGAAGGAATTGCTAGATTGATCCCATGCATCAATTTCTACAAACACGCTGATGTTTAGGAGAAACTTTCATTTATTAAATGTTGGAACATGACTTAAGATCGACAGATAAAAGGTTTTTTAAAGTGGATCCTGAATAATTTGACATCTGTCTAACCGATCCACCATATATGATGCAGATTATTAGGGGGCAGATTCTGTAGACTGGTATTGCTTTCTCTCACAAACAACACAATAGTAATACATGTTGCACAAATCTAAAACTGAACAAAAATAAACATGTATTAACAAATTCAAGAAAACATTAACAATGGATAGCAAATGTAGGGATTTGGGCTCATTAGGTTGCAGCTGCACAGATCCTCACTAAAACAAAGAAGGTGGAGCACATAAACCCAGTTCTGAAGTCTACACTGACTTTAAAATACGTCTGTTAGTTTCTAAATCTCTGAATGGCTACACTGCAAAATACATTAAAGACTTGCTATCAGTGAATCTACCAGCCAGACCTCTAAGGTCTTCTGGCTCTAATATGCTTCGTTTCCCTGGAACCACAAACCAAAAAACAGCAAAGCAATGTTTAATTCCTATATTCCAGAAATCTGGAATAAGCTTCCAGAAAGTCATATAAGCGGTAAAACCCTAATTTGCTTTAAACTGAGATTAAAAATACATCTGTTTAGAGTTGCCTTTGACTGTGCTATTTAAACAGTAGAATTTAAGTTTCTAGTTTAACTTCCTTTCTATCTTCTTCATTAGTTGACCCTTCACCCCACACTGCTCCCCTGGCACCACACAATGGCAGCCCACTGCTCCCCAAAGGGGATGGCTTAAATGCAGAGATACATTTCTCCAATGTGAGATTATTAAGTTCAATTATTATTAATATTATCATCCATTAATTTTTTTTTGTGTGTTTCAATGTTTCACTTTTATTTTCTATATTTGGGTTTCCTCTATGCCACTACAACTTTGTTTCCTCATACAGCACTGCAATATGAATAAACTTTCCTTTTCAATTTATTGGTTCAGATCTGATTGATGCTCACATGTCAAACTGTGCATTCTTACACCTTTCCATCAAAACCAGCATTAACTTCTTCACCAGTAGCTCCAGCAGCTTGACTGTTAGTCCAACCATGATTCTCCATAAGACCTCCATAAAACCCTGCAGACCTGGAATACTGAGAGGGTTGATTTGAAGTTGTTCTCACACACTCCTTTGGTTATGATTTGACCCTAGTTAAACTAACTTTAGTCCTCTGTCTTGGCCTTCCCTTTCTCCAGACTGGAGTTTCAGTTTTAAGTGTGTTTTTTATCCCACCAGCAAACAGGAGAAGGAATAGTGACCATAATATTCTGCCATTAGCAATCAGACAAAATAAGGTGTCAGCTCCAGGTCTTTTTAAATGTAGATTCTTAATAAACAAAGGTAAACAAAGCCAGGTATTGTTCTAAATTTAACCATCTCGTCAGGGAAGATATGTCTTTAACATTATCAGCAATAGCAAAGATTAAAAACATGATTAATTTGTGATTTTACAGTATTTTTATATATATATTCCACAGCAAATCGTGAAGTCCCATTTACTCTGCTGATAAATAGGAACCCCGCTGGTTTGTTTTTAGCCTGAAGTTGACGTATATAGCAGCAGTCTGAAGAGAGAAACCATTATAGTTGTTTAAATCACGAGTACAACTTATAAGCAATAGCTTTCTGAAATAAAAGATATTAACTAAGCCTTTTTATGGCTCAGGTTTATTAATCTGTTCATTTATCTGTCATCCTTCGCAGCTAACGCCTGCTAGCTTCAGGGTGAACGCATTAGTATTGATAGCTGCTATTTTTACTGACAGGCTAACAACACTATTCTTTAAAAAAACGGTTTTATAGCAATGAATTTACAGTATAACTTACATTAAAGACGACCACACACCTGTCGGTACAGCTATAATGAGGTATTCTTAGTTGAGATAACGTTTAAACCGCGTTCCTCCTCAGAGATGCAGCAGCGGTGCGTTGAGTTCCGCGTTCAGCAGCAGGCAGGGGGGCGGGGCATTTCTGTTTCACCGCCCCACGGCGCCCAGCAGGCAGACAATAAAACAACACTTCCCCTGTCCTGTCCTGACCTGTCCTGTCCTGACCTGGATGGATCAAATCTTTCTCAAAATTAAAATATCTTTCCAAAACGCTGCACAAGGTTAGTTTACATATATTTTTTGACTTACGCAGAACCCTGTAATTCCATAAAAGCAACTAAGTATTTTTTTTTATATTATGCGTTTTTCCACACAGCAAATAGTATATACAGTTATTTGCAAAATAATTTATATTCTTTACTTTTTCATATGTATTCACGTTGCAAAAAAAAAAAAAAAAGGTTTGGAGTTGCAGTTTGCAAACCCCTGCTTTAAAGGGTGGTCCAACCTCGACATGGCTGAAGCTAAAAATACACTACCTTTAATTTTAAATGAGTATTAAAATAAAACTGTCAAGGTAAAACAAAATAAAACGGGCCAGTATGACCAGCATCGGGGGGTGAAACACTGAGGTGGCTTCCAGAAGCCCACCCTGTCTCCCTGAGCTATTGCAGACGCCTGGGCCCTTCAAGTTAACCACTGCTCTTTAGACTGCTCCAAAGCATGAGTTAAATACAGACTCTATTTACTTCTAATCTGCATTTGTCATGGCCAATAAAGTTCATTATCCCTGTATCTTTTATTTAGAATTATGTCTTTAAAACAGTGGCCAGGACAAAGTCAGCAGGGGAACTGACCCCCTATGGCCCCTGACTCAAATGCCCCATTGACCAAAATACTTTCTTATTCTCTGTAAAACAATTCAATCTCAGTCAGATTGGCAGGAGAGAGACTTTGTAGTAGGCCTACAGTAGTTTGGTGCAACAAGGTTATGTTGTGTACCCCGCCTCTCGACCGTAGACAGCTTGAGATAGGCACCAGCAGCCCTTCCAACCCCGCTTGGGATAAGATGAAAGAAAATGGATGGATGGATGGATGGATGGATGGATGGATGGATGGATGGATGGATGGATGGATGGATGGATGGATGGATGGATGGATGGATGGATGGATGGATGGCGCTCTGCCCGAGGGCAAAAGGTTTTACAGTCTTTATCAGGCATTCGGGAGATATTTTCTTGTATTAAGTTCCATCCACCTTTGCATCAGTTATGACCAGCTTCTCCATTCAAAGAATGGGTGATTCCAGACAGGAGCCAACAATTCAATTCAGTTGACTTCTATAGCGCCAATTCACAACACATGTCATCTCAAGGCACTTTACAGTTCACCAGATCATACAGTCAAATTGATTCAAAGTTTTCTATCTAAGGCAAACCAGTTGATTGCATCGACTCATTGACTCAAATGCAATCCCTCACACTAAGCATGCTTGCAGTGACAGTGGAGAGGAAAAACTCCCTTTTAACAGGAAGAAACCTCTAGCAGAATCGGGCTCAGTGTGAGCGGCTATCTGCCAAGGCCAGGGACCAGTGCCCTAAAGAACACACCATGGCCCCTGTACTGAAAAGAAATGCTGCAAAAGTTTTTTTTTTTTTTTGTGCTATTTTTGTGTTCAGTTATGTGCATTTCCCTTGATATAAGCAGATAAATAAGACAATTTGCCAATGTAATCTGATTATTCATTTAAAAAAGATAACAAAAACAACTCCATTACGCTACTTGAAGTGCATTGTGTCGGATTGTCCTATTATAACAGCAAATATATTAATTCCTTAGGCAGTTCATCTAATTCACCTGCTTAAAATTGAAGGAAAATAAATTTATTTTATGAAAGCTTTTTAATTTACTTTGACAAGTACTTAAAAATAACCCCCATTAAAATCCTCTGGTCTAGAGCTGCCAGTTGTTCAAATAATTCATGCAACATTACACTGGCTCTATAATGTTTCATTGTGGAAATTATGTAAAAAAAAATTTTTTATCCCACCACATACATGATTTAGAATAGAAGTCATAATATTGCAATATGGTTGCTAAAGTTCCCTAACAAATTTATGAGGCCTTCTTTAGAGCTACTGATTATGAATTACATATAAATGGACTTCAGGTAGTATTTTAGTGAATTCTAAAGTGGTTTAGTGGTTTTATTAAATGGTGTCAGAGTAGTGGCCACACCACAATTCTCAGATTTTATTTGTAGAGCTTTAAACTTTAATAATATGTGTCTCGTTTCTTCATCTTTAAAGAGATGTGCTAATTTTTGGAAAGTCTGTAGTAAAAAATCCAATAAAACAGATAAAGGTTTATAGGGATATTGAGAGAAAATGCCAAGAAACTCAAAAGGGAATGCATTCATTTGAAAGGCATAGTTTTCCTAATGTATAATATCAAAACAGGGATATTAACATTCAGGTTTAAATTGAAGTAGCCCTTTCTGTGACAGTATTAACTGAGTGACTTGATTGGCAGATTTGAACAGTGCTTAAAAATGTCTCACCTCCTTACAGAAGATCAGGGTCTAAGTGTTGTCTCATACACATGTCAGTGAAGTGAATGCAAATATGAGAAGAGATGGTTCCTAGCTCACAGCAGATAACAGGACTTGACAAAGAGTGGCTGACAGTGCAAAGCAGATTTCTGTTTTAATGTGACCCTGCATCAACAAAGGAGTAATGATGTTATGAGTGAAAGAGTTAGATTGGTTATTATGTGACAAAACTGACTCAAAACACCATCTCATTCATTGTAAACAAAATAAAACATTGCAACTGCAACATACTCCTCCATTACAATTAGTGTTTTCAATTATATCTCATAGTATATGTATTATTTATTACTACTTTTATACATACACTGCAAAAAAAGACATATAACTTGTCTTCTTGCAGTCTGACATATTGACCCAAGCTTATTTAATTAAGGCAGTTCAGATGCCCAAAATTAGTTCTGTTTGTTAAATACAAGAATAATAAAATTTGTTGCTTTCTCTAAAATTCGCCTTATTTAAATCACATGAATCAAGAGTATTTCTTCATATACACTAAAGTCTTATACCTCCAAAAATTTCTATTTCACTTCTTTTGTATGAATCAGAAACCAACAAGCGGTGATGGTGTCATGGTGGGGAAAGGTGCTCATCATCATATCAAGATGGAAATCCAAAAAGGACAATGACCTAATCAAAGCTCCGAATTGGTTACAGGTTGGTTAAAATAGAAAATTTGTAGGCAGAGCTGCAGAGTTCGACCCACAAACCTGACATGTTACAGCAGGAGAAACTGGCTAAAATTATTGGAAACTATTGTGAGATGCTTTTGGAATGCTTCCCTGAAGAGGTATCCGAAGAAGTTAAAAACATAATAAAATCTGAAGAAACATTATGTTTCTTCAGATTGTTAACATCTTTTTTAACAGTATGTTTTAACATGCATATTACAGCAGAAACTTCACATTACCAGATCTATGGAAAAACCAAATTTTGTGTTGTGAATTGTGTAGCCTGGAGGTTAGAACAATGGATTTAATTTAGTGTCACTTTGTTAGATTTGCCTGCATGGCCTGGAATGCAGTAGTTTTAAATTACTCTAATGTATCAGATCATAACATTTATTAGGGGCCGTTTGGGGTCCTGGTGCACAGCTCCATGAAGTTTAATGGCCATAGATTGATGAATAAGCTCTATTCTGGGGAAAACGGAGCCAAATCCTAAATCTTTTTGGATTCATAATATATAGGGGAAATATAATAGAATCCCTTCCTGAATGAATCACTGTCTATAATTATTGCTCTATCAAGACAGCCATACCCAACACCAAATAGTCAGAAATGTCAGGGGTATTAAAAATATGACAGATTGCTGTACAGTTTTATTTATTGTCTTATCGCATGACTTCTACAGCACAACTGAACTTACTGGCTTCGCAGACTATCTTTAAATAATGTGTTAAAACCAAAACATTTACATATTCTGCAGCATTGCATTAAGTAATAATCTTAGTCTTTTTCCTGCTATAGCATGTTTAGTCAGTCTGGCCCTCGCTCTAATCAATGCAATGCTTAGATTAATAATCGAGACATTAAACTACAGCTCAACCACTGCAGGATTCATTAACGTAAAGCTATTCATCACGAGCGAAAAAAAATATTTAATTGTCCGCTTTTAAATTTCAACTATTAATAGGTATAAAGTCACAACAATAATATTCTCAGTAAGACTCTTATTGCTGAGAATGTTTCACATATTCTGAGCCTTTTGTCTTATTCACATTCAATTTATATCAGTCCTATATTAATCGTGTACACAATACAAGGGTAATTATATGTTATCAAAATTTCAAAGCAAGGCTTTGGAAAATTATTGTTTTATGATTTATTCACGAAGCGACTTCAAGTAATTAGGTCCTCAACAAAAGGATCTGAATGCGTCCAATTCCTCATCATTACTCTCCATTTTGGGTGATGCAAAGAGATTCTCAGCCCCACATTGCTCTGAGGGGATGTTGGCTTGCTTGTCTTCACAGACCTGTTTTTAATTCAGCCTGATTGGATGGTTTTGTAGTATAAAGGGCCTGTTTAGGCTCAAATCAAAGCATTTCCAGCAGACCTTAACTGTGCCACTCCAAAACCTTCTTTTTGTTTGAATTGAGCCATTGAGAGATGGACTTCCTGGTTTGCTTCAGATCATTGTCCTGCTCTATAACCTGAGCAACCATTTATGTACTACTATCGTATGCTACCCTAAACAATTCTTCTGGGCAAAAATGTGGTCCAGAGTTTCATGTCCAAGACAAAACCTACACTGCTATTTTTAAATCCAATGAGGTATAAACTTCAGGTATGAGCTTCCCCTGTGAGGCTAAAAAATATACTCTCTCTAAAGTTAGAAGAAACGATCAAATCCTCATTTCAGATCTCCACAGATATAGAGTAGAGAAGTTGATTATGAGGCTTGATGATATAAACACATATTTAGTGAATCCACCTCATCCAAGGCAGATTTTGTTTCAGGATTTATGTCTTAGACTTAAAAAGTTACATAGGTTCATTCATTCCTCAACCAAAGAATCCAATTTAACATTTGCTCATTTTAGTTGAAGGTTAATGAGTTGTAAAAGTAAGGTTTTTAGTTTTCTACTCCTGTGTTAGAGTGGCTACCAGAGAAAGGCTGGCTGATTAAGGTCATGCTGTTATAGCATTATGGCAGTGCAACTTGAAACAGAAGATAAAGCAAACCTGCTAAAGCCCAGAGCGTTTTTGGTGACTCTTTTTTATCAGGAACAGTGTCGCCGTCTCTGTGACTGATTCAGCTACTTGGAAAAGCAACATAAGGGAACCTGTGGGTCTCTGCAGCAACAGCACATGTTTTCCCAGTTAATCATATTTGGCTGTTGAAAACTGGTGTAACTTGATCCACAAACTTGCTTTGTAAAGAGGTGAAAGACAAAACATAACTTGTAGACAAAAGCTGGGCCATATTTCTGCATAGTCTGTAGGGCTTCATAAAAATGGAAGACACCCTTCCTTATTCAGACCAAGTTTACAGAACAAACCAATTGGTTGAAACAGAAATGACGCACTGCTAGGGATTGCCTTTTCTGTTAGACTATAGGCTCAGCCCTGTTTCAGTCATGCATGAACCTGTGCAAGCACAAGCAGACAGGCAAACCTACCTACACACCTAATCTTGTTCTCAAATTTTCTCCTTACACCATGACTTCATCTTGTTGTTAAACCTTAATATGCCAGTAGAGAAGGATAAAAAAAAAGAGATTATACCACATTTTAGAGTCATTGCTTTAAAATTGGGGAAACATTTAACTTAAAGAATCTATCTCCAACAGCAGTTTATCCAACTTGAATTGCATTGGATCTCAATTGTTGCGGCCCTAAACACTTTAAAGCAATTGTGAATGTAAATTCATTTTCAATGCAATTCAAATTTGATTAAATAATACTTGATGAATCCCAAAGGGAAATTGAATGTTGCAATAACACCTACGTTATTTTTAAAAAAGGTGTTGTTGATGTTGATAGCTGTTGACAGGAAGGATCTTCTGTATCGGTCTGTCTTGTGTCGGATTTTAGAAACCTCTGACTGAAGACACTCTTCTGAAGAGGATGCTCACTTTCGTTCATAATATTCTTCACTTTATAAAGAATTCCTCTTTGTGAAATCTCAAAATCAAAGTGAAAATATCTCTATGACTGTAAATTAGGCTGTTAGAGTAAAGCACTTAGAAAAGGTTTAAAAGAACTTGTGCCTCTCTAGGTTATGATCTCTACTAAACTTTAGGTATGAATTACATTTTCTTTTTTGTCACTTTTGAACACCGCTCAGATAAGATGGGTCTCCAACCCATATATAGCTAAGAATGTGATTAATGATTTCTAATTAGACCGGACGGCTTTACAATTCTTTTCATTTTGAAAAATACAACCACCTGATAAGACTGGGCTGAATCTCTTCCACTAGTTTAAATAACAGGTGATAAGATATTAAAATTATGCTTTATAATAATAATGTTACTGATAGTTTTAAGGAGTATCCCATGGCAGATGGTCACATTTAATACCACAAAAATCTATTAAAAATAAATAAAAACTAGAAAGTTATGAAATGATTGAATAAAATAAATAACTATTGAGCACTTTAACAATTTGTGTTTTGGAAAACCTTTCCTAGTATGCTAGATGTTGCATGTTGTGCTGAATCAAACCAAGCCTGCATTGATTAAACATGTTCAATATGCACTGTAAAAGGTGTACGTGTGCCAGGTAACCCACAGAGATTTTCACTTTCTGAACCAATGCAGCCCTAGTCTTGAGTGGGTTGCTGTCCTTGGCTGGGAATTTGCATTTAAATAGCATTTCCCACAAGGATCAAATGCTTTGCACTGTTAAAGGAAAAGAGGGGATTGGGATGAGTTTAGGAAAAATTACACGTAACTATGTTATGGCAAGAAAAAACAAAAACAAAGCAGAATTACAATAAACACCAAGATAACCATAACCCTGTTAGCCTTTAATTGACTCCATCTTTAGGTATATTGCATTGTCTTAAGAATAAATAACACATAATATTAATAAATATTATAATAATAAGGAATCCATGTTATCACACAAATTGGTAACCTAAAAGTTTCTCAACATGTTTACTCTAAGAGTTATTGTGGCGTCAGGTTTCTCCTTCGACCAACACAGGTGTGTCAGAGGAAGACGTTATGGCAGGCTTGGTCCAGGTTAGGCAATACAAATTCCTCAGAGGGGTGCCTCCTTGCTATTTGTTTTTCCAGGAAAACCTCGTACCACTATCATTATCAGCTTTTGCAGGGATTCACTGTTTCTATACAAAAAACAAACTATAGAAAATATAAAAAAAAACAACTTCCATGCCATTGCTTGTTTTTTAAAAACACTGATTTTAAAGTTTCAGTTTCAATGCCATGAATATCTTAGATCTGATCCAGTCGGATTGTCTGTGGAGCACAGCGTAGTCACGAGCTACTTGAAGGACAGGCTATTTTTAGACAGCTGAAAGGATTCTCTGGCTATTGACAGCAAATCATTCATGATTCTTTGCATGTATCATCCTGTGGCAACGTAGATCTTAAAAATAGACTTCTCTACATTAAACTCAGACATTAAGGGTTTAAACAGTTTAAAGCTACTTTGGAAAGCTGTCAAAATGAATTAACTTCACTAGATATAAACTCGCTTCTAGAATCACCTGACTTGGCCAGTTTTTATAATTATTTTCCTATTTGCTATTAGTCTATTATTGCAAATAGTCTATCACAGTCATCGTTAGGAAAATAAAGCCTTCTACTTACTAATCCATAATAAGCATTGCTGTTGCAGTGAGCTTTCTAAAATCCTCACTTTTTTGGATTTACTGATCCACATATCATTTGACATTGTTAATTAATACACACTGCAGCATCTGAGTGTAAGGTTGCCAAGGGAAACCATCTAAACAAACAGAAAGGAGGCAGTCAGATTTCTAAACCCCGGGGCATATCACATGTCACCGGTTCATACATTATAGGAGACTGGTAAACAAAAAGAAAAAAAGAAAAAAGAAAAAAAGAGAGGTTAAAGAATTTGGTTTGATTATTATAGCTCAGTGGATATATTTTGTTATTGATCCTGTGCTACATGTCAGTGCAAACCTGAGCAATGCACTTAAAGGTATTGTGGAGAATTTTTGAAAAGTCTCTCTACTTGGAAAAAAAAAAAAAAAGCACATGCACAACCCTGTACCGGCTCCCGGGAGGGAAAGCCTTCAATTACTCCTCGTGCACGCTCTGTTGAAAAGTTGCTGTTCTCATCGCTCATACAACCTTACCGTCCGCCCTAACCCCTAAATCCCTCAATCACTTTATAAAGCAGGGACTATATAGTGGACTTTATGGCAAACTCAGTTAACTGACCATTTGGACAAATGATCACTGCTTTTTACTCCCTGTTGGTTAGGTAACTCCTCCTCCTCCGCATGGTGCCTGCGCCATCGTTGTTATTAATCGCTGCTGTCGGGTAGCGGCATCCAATGGTGACAGTGGGCCACTGTGACAGTAAATCCCATAATGCTTTGCCTCTTCTGAGACCTTTCTTTTCTTCTTACACTTTTTCTCTTACGACACTCGACCATTTTCAAAAAAACGCGGTGAGCTTCATTAACTGGCTTAAACAGTAGCTCATCACAAATATATGCCTGAAAGGGCGCATGTGCAGAAAAAGCTAACTGGGGACAAGCACGTAGGTCGCCCTTACGTAAAGATATCACCGGAATGATTGACAATTAGGAAGACCAGTTATTATGATGATCCACCAGGAAATAGAATAGATCGTCCTCAGTACCAGGCATCCCCAACCTCGGTCCTCGAGGCCCGCTGTCCTGCAGGTTTTAGAGGTTTCCCTGCTTTAGCACAGCTGATTATAATGATTGCAGTAGACCAAAAGCCTGTTAATCAGCTTTCAATTAAAATCCGCTGTGCTGGAGCAAGGAAACCTCTAAAACCTGCAGGACAGCGGGCCTCGAGAACCGAGGTTGGGGATACCTGCTCTATACCTTAAAGGCTGCTGGAGAGCAGAGATGGCAAAAGTACTCACTTTCCGTACTTGAGTAAAAGTACAGATACTTGTGTTAAAAAATACTCTGGTAAAAGTGGAAGTACTGATTAAACAAAGTAAAGGCTTGTAAATTTACTTAAAGTATAAATGTAAAAGTAGAAACCACTTTTTTCATGCCGTTGCCTACATTTTAAATGGATGTCTGCCAATAGGATTAGATCTCCGTTGTGTTCATTTTCAATCATCTCGTCGTCCATACTACTATGCTAACGCCACCGCCACCAAGCTGCAATGATTTGCCGCAAATGAATACCGCCGAATCTGTCGATTCATCTTGTAGTGGTGCGTCAAATGCAACATAGATTCTCATCCAATTGGACTGAATTTGGTATTGATGACGTGAAAAATAATAACGGTAACTCCATTGAAATGATTCAAAACTAAAGTAACGAGCCAGTTTTTTAAAATGTAAGGAGTAGAAAGTATAGATATTTGTGTAAAAATGTAAGGAGCAGAAGTAAAAAGTCGCCATAAAAATAAGTAGTAAAGTAAAGTAAAAATATCAGAAAAATCTACTTCAGTACAGTAACGAAGTATTTGTACTTCGTTACTTCCCATCTCTGCTGGAGAGGGGTTCCCTTTCTCCATTTCTGGTTTTTACAAATAAGACATTATCCAATTAAAAACACCAGCCTATTCTTGTTCTGAATATCCCTGTTCAACAGGATTATCTAAAACTCACTAAACCTATTTTATATATAAACAACTGGAATCACATCTGCTTCATTATCATTAGAAGCTTTACAGCAAATATAGGGTTTTTATAAAGGTGTTTAATTTCTTCAGAGTGAATGCTGCTGAATGCGAGATTGCATAAATATTTGTTTCATTATTTATTAATTTTTTTTTTTTTTAAGAATGAGTTTCCAGTCAGAGTTTTGTTTAATCTCTGCTTACTGGTGTAACACTGGGCATGTGTTTGCAGAAAGTCCAGCCCCGTACCCCGCCTACCACCCTCCCTCTTCCCTCCTGTGCGTCTCGGTCCGCCCGCAGCAATCTCCTACCCGGTGAGGGTTCCTTTTTTTTTTTTCTTTTTTTTTTTTTTTTTTTTTTTTTTTTTTTTTACTACTACAGAGATGGCTGCGAAAGTGTGCAGATCGGTCCTCCTGTTGTCCCGGAGCAGCGGAGCGGCGGCCGGCAGCCTCCCTGTACTTGTCTCGCCTTCACAGCGGCACCAGCGGCATATAAGAGCGGTAAGTCCCAGGACGCGCAGGGAGGGCTGTGCGGAAATGTGGGGGCTGGAGAGAAGGACCCAGAGAAGCAGCGCTGCTTGGCTGGATGGCTGGCTGGCTGGGTTAGGGGGGGGGGTTGCTAAGGAAGTAGAGCTAACTAGCCTGAAGATTTTCCGCTGCTGTCTTTCTTCCTCTTGATTTCTCTCCCCTCGGAAAAAAAAGGTGAGGCTGAAGATGAGTCAACCGCCCGCTGTTGCTGCGTTAACAATCCTCCCCGGGACGCGCGGTTTTGACAGGAGGCATTGCAGTTTTTTTAAGCGACACCCCGCTGGTTCTGCCCCGTTTACTACACCAAACCCAGACTCTCTGCAGTTCCACTCAAGCCTCCAGATATCCCAGCTTTATCCCCGTTGAACTTCACAACCAAATCCTACTACCGCTGAATGAGGTTGAAGATTTTTGGATAAATTCTCGGCATCTGCAGTGCGATGTGTGGATGGTGTGATTACGCACGGCCACGTCTGGCTGTCATATGTGCTTTAGATGCCATACTAGGTTGGAAGTGGGTTACAGGGTTGGTTTTATGGTCCAATCTGTGTGAACTGCAGCGCCGATGGTGCAGCAGAAACTCCGGATAATGACCCAAAGGAGAAAACTACACATCTGTGCGTGGGTGTGCGTCATTGTGAGGGGAGAAACTGTGCGTACACGCATGAATCTGAAGCGTCGCATGAACATGGCCCGCACTTGGATGATGTCAGACTCTGCTGGCTGCTTTCTCCCCTCCCTGGGTGTTTCCCCGCTCTGCTGGGAGATCCTGGGCTTTCCTGCAATCTCATGCAGGTCCTGGACACTGTGTGGATGTGGGTGCACTTGCAGCTTCACCATGATCCATAATAGAAAAGGAAGATCATTGTGATCAAGGAACAGTGGCTTGTTACTCTATTGGTGAGGTTTTTTACAGCCTCTGAGGTTAAAGGTGCAACAGGAAAATCAAATTGAAAGTAAAAGATTTGAGGGAAGTGTTGCAAGCATGGAGCTTACAGTCCCTTCTTGATTTATTTAGAAATTTGCGTTTGTTTATTCATTTAGGAATTTTAGATTCAGTCAGAAATGTCCACAGAGCCTTTATCTGTAAAGAAGGGAGGCTGGAGCAGGTGGTTGTCATAACACTACTCTACATCCTATAAATGGATAAATGTACTTTGATCAGACATGTGACTTCTACAGTTTTTTATTTAGGGACAATGTGGGCATTTGTATCAACATGGAGGTTATTGGAGTTTTTCCCACCCTCCAAATTTTCAATTCATTCTCCATCACACCATGATTTTTTAAGTTTACATTTCTTCTAATGGAGTTTCAAAAAAGTTGCTGAAATGACTAAAGATTTCTCTGACTGACTTAACACTACAGCACCGCCCAGTAGTCTAGTTGTAAAAAAAAAAATAAAAATAAAAAAAAAGGGGATGGTGGATTTTTTTTTTTTTTGGAAGCAGACATTGACTCATTTATATAGTATATTAATCTAAAGCAATATGCACGGGGTGATTGTTACATGTCAGGTTCGCCGGTCATTGACATTGATCAATGGACCTTACCATAGAACTGCAATCAGTCCCTGGACTGGCATGGCTATCACTGCCCCTACAGCTACACAGCCCGCCAAATGTCGAAAGGGCAATAACATTGCCATTATCGTTCATATATAAAACACTTTACATACTCAGTGATAAAATGTCACAGGGGATGGTCATTTAAGAAGAGCGATGATTTTTAAGATTTTTTTTAAGAAGGGGGATGCCATCCTCCCTCATCCCCCCTCAACTCGAGTATCGGCGCCTCCCCTTGCCGCCGCTGCACACCACCGGTCAGCTGGATGAAAGAAGGCTATGAGACTTTCCCATCCATTTCTTTTCAAGAAAAGACAAATTTGATTACATAAATCTATTTTAAACACCAAAACTTGATCAATCAGTGTTCTGGATGTTTTGATTCTTTTCCCTCCCTGCCACTCGCTGCACACAGCAGCCCAGCTGGCTGAAAATAGGTAGCTTCACTTTTTTTCCCCAAGCTGTAATACAGACGTATTCTGTTTTATGAAATATTTCCATTTGTTAGAAAACATGAAGAGTCACCGTCACTTACCTCATACTGCCATTCAGCTGGCTGGAACAAGGCTGTTACGCCATTCCTTTGGTTGCAAGAAGAAGTGTTTGACTGGTTGTGAAAAGCACAGATAAGCATGGTGCGGAAACTATAACCCATTATTCTTATTTAGGCATTTTAGGAAGTTGTTGCCATTTATAATTACTATTGTTTTTTGTCATACTTATAATGTTATTTTGTATATTGGAGAGGAAAAAAAATAGTAAAAATTTAAATATTTGGTCCATTTTTAGTTAAAAATATTACTCAATCAAGTGGATTTATCAAAATTTATCCTACTAAATCAAAATAAGTGCAACTGTTTTTAGAAATGAGGCTAAATGATGTTTTATGATTTTTTTTTTTTGCAGGAGTAGCAGTTTTTTGTGCTTTTTATTTCAAATTAAAAGCACCTAGCCAGTGATATGTCAAAGCTATTTACCGAGCGTTATCATGTTGTCGGATTCTCATACCGTCCCGTTCTGCATTGGGATCTAAGGGTATCAGATAGAGCTAAGCTCAATAAAGCATCGCTTTAGATATTTTTTTCTACCATCTTCAACAAATCCCCTCCAGGAAGTCCCCGTATTTCATTAGCCTGTGAACTGCCTGATCTCACTCGGTACTAAGTAGGATGTCACAATTTTACGCATGATTAGTCCAAGTCTGAGAGGTATAACTGTGTCTTCCATGTGTTCTATTTAAACCATCAGCGACTCTGCTGCTTGGCAGCATTTTAAAGTTTTCATTTCCTTTCACTCTCCTCATATTACAGTTTTGTTTCTCTTTCCTAGAGTGACTCTTTAGTCTATTGAAGTGTTGCTGTCATTGCTTCTTTATTGCAGGTCTGTCAATTTGTGACAGCTAAGCATCTGTATTCATCTGGGACTTCCCAACTGGAGTAGGAAATCTCTGTTTCCACATCTGTACTTATAAAAACACAGAGGGATGAGTAAACAGTTGTCCTGGAGTGTGTAGTTAGTTTCTCTGAATGCTGCTCATATTGTAAAGCAGTTTCAGCCATGATGGTTCTGATGGAGAGCAGACAAAGGACTCCAGAGACTTCTGCTCTAGATTTCTATTAAGTCAGCTGTCATTTAAAATCCCTCATTTTGACATTTAGAAGTTATTTTCATTGCATAAGCATTCAAAGCTGTATTATTCAAATATAACTGACAATCTTATGTTCATTTTTTTTCAGGGGAACAGCTCATGATGTATTTCCTCGATTTGTTTTCTCTTAAACCACCTTGTTTATCAAAGCTGAGCGCCCAGTGCCTTTAGCTGCCGGAGTCACAGGGTCAGGGCTCACTTCTTGGTCTTAATCCAATCAGAGTTGCAGTAAACTAATTTATTCCCGCTGTGCTCACAGAGTCGGTGCTGGAGTTAGCCGGATTAGCCTGATAAGAGAGTGAGGGTAAGCTTTGTGGATCTGCTGAAGGTGATAAGGTAGCTGAGTGATTGATAAGCCTGCCGTCCAGCTTGACGGTTTCATTAATGTACTCCACCCTTTGCAAACAAAGTGGTTTCTGACCCCGTTTAAGACACCATATATGGTAGATGGGCTTATAAAAACTTTGATGTGATCCAGTGACGGGATTTCACGGTTAGGGTCATTTTGGCTCAGCGGGATAGTTGACAGCTGCAAGGACCCAATTAAAAACAGTTTAAAGCTATTTTTCTCTGATCCATCCATCCATCCATCCATCCATCCATCCATCCATCCATCCATCCATCCATCCATCCATCCATCCATCCATCCATCCATCCATCCATCCATCCATCCATCCATCCATCCATCCTCTGACCTCAGTAGAATTATCTCTTATGCGGAATTTAGTGCATTTATTACTTGATTCTGCTATTCGATCCACATCTGAGCTAAAAGTTCTGGAGTGGTGGTTTGAAAAACACGTAGAAATGTCTTTTTCGATGATGCATTACTTTCTCTTTGAGAGTAGAGTTCTGATCTCTTTGGTCGGTTCAGGTAACGCGCAGAGAAAGTCTCACCATGCACGGAGGGAGTTTCTCTGAGCGGAAGAGAAAGCTGACCCACACTATTTGCTGGCAAAGTGATCGGGCAGTATTTCAGGCACAGGTTGATGGTTACAAAGCGAGTCATTTACCGAACAGATATTCCTTTCAAGCCTGTAACACAGCCTGTGTCTTTGCTGCTGTTTATTATATACTAATAGTTTTCACACCAGGAAATAACAATGCTGGTTAAAACGTAACCTTCATTATAGTGCAGTTAGATTAAACTGGATGGATCGGGACAGTGGAGCTGATAAGTCTTTTACAGGTTTTATAAAATATCTCTTCATGTCTGTAAATAGATATGTGGGTCCTAATCAGTATCATTTCCTCCATTATGTGTTGGTAGCTTGTATGGTCTTTGCAAGTATGAGACAAAGGGTGTACAAGAATAAAGCAGTAGTTTATCTTCGACACTTCGGGTGGCAAAGGATGCAGAGATGTAAATGTCAAAGAAATAAGTAAAGCACATTTACTCCAGGTGAATATTTCTCTGTATTATTCTTCTAACTGGAATATGAACATTGCAAAGAACTGTTAGAGTAATTACTGATTAATCTATTCCAAGTGTCATGAGCCCCGTGTATCAAACTGATGTCAGCCTGTTGGACTCAGTCTGACAGCAGGGGGTTCCCACAGCCGACAGGTTAGATCAACCCATGATACCAAAGAACAGACAGAGCCAGAAGCACAGCTGAGAGAGGCAGGAAGGAGGGAAGGTTTGATTTATTCCACCATATATATATATATATATATATATATATATATATATATATATATATATATTATATATATATATATATATATATATATATATATATATATATATATATATATATATATATATATATATATACAGAATAACTTTGTTTTATCTTGTTGACCTAGAGAAGTATTATTTTTTTTTTTTTAAGATGAGGCAGTAAAGGAAAAATAGTGTTTAGCCACCCGCATTGTCGAAGAGAAACTACTACTTTATGTGTCTCCTATGTGAAATAAAGCGAAACCTTCTAATGAGGTCAAAGATTGGTTTTAATAATACTAGTTAAGTGAAATAAATAGTATCACTAATATATCACAATCAACCTCAGACAGTGACATTTTTTAAATTGATCATTGTAATAATCATTTCATAACACAAACCCATTACAAGAAAAGTGCTGGACATTTGTTTCTTATGTTATTCTTTTAAGAAAAAGAAGGATAATTGGTCCTAATCTGTCTAAAAATGTAGAAAAATCTGTATCATCCAGAAAAAACCTAATCAGCGTTTCTGCTGCTTTACTGTATAGAAACGATTAACATGGTTCAATAATTTGTTTATTCCAATGTACATGAAAAGTGTCGATGTTTATTCTCCAGACTGTAAAGGTTTAGGTTCATATTTGCTGGATGATCATCCAATGAAAAAATCTGGATCTGTTTCCCAGAAGTCTCATGTTTTATCAAACTGCTATTAAAACAGAAAGTAAACTTTAGGCACATTTAAACAGCTTTTCAATAAAAAAATGAACCATTCTCAACATTCTCATTAGTGAAACATCTTTAAACTTTGTTTTAAGCATGGTTTGCAGTCAGCAGCTGAATGAGAGTTCAAAGGAAACGATTGAAGTTGGTACGTTATTTGCTTTGTGTGCAGATGCTCTTGATAGGGTGACACAGTTATTTTCTTGATGCAGGTGGACAGATGTGAGCAGTGTGCATGGCTAAGCTGTGACTGCAAAGATATGTTGATTAGGTCCAAGGTTAGAGTTGTTCTCTAAAATGGCTTTAAAAACGTATTCACACAATGCAGAATTTCTGTCCTGCCTCTTTATTTAAAAACCCTGTTTCTTAAAGTAACTGAGATCCTCTGCAGTTAGTGGGACACGGTAACTAGATAAGCATTTTGGCAACGCCTGTTCCTTCTACAGATTTCAGTCGTTACCATCAGGTGGACAGGGATTCAAAAAGTTTAATTAAAAACAACAGATAAGTTTATGATCTCTAATGGAGAGGCATTGAAATGATCATTACCTATGTGTTTTCCATAGAAAGTACCCCTGGCTCAGTTTTTTGTTTCTAAATTTCTCTTTCCTTTACTTGAGCATTAGCAAAGATATTACTAATTTTGTGCGCTTGTTCTCTGTGTGCTTTCTATGTGGTCTATTTCAATATGAATTTTTTTGTTGGGTTTATATAACCAGGTTATGCTGCAGGCTTCTTCTTGCAGTCACCAAGTGCTTAAGCAGAATGGAAGATTGCTGATTTCTATTAATTAGCATTAAAGAATTAACAACATTTATCTGTTTTTTCTTTTGTGTAAATCTGATATAATTATTCTTTATTGGGTCTGAAATTGACTTTATAAGAAAGTAATGGACTAGATTTGATAGATGAGCTGAAATGAAATTGGACTGATATTGATTGGACCAGCTTGACTTGTTCAGGGCCTTGAAATTACATTTTTTGCAAACATCTGATAACCTAGAGTATTGCTTTTCTTTTTTTTTTCCAATGACATTGCATATTTTTTTTAACACGTTAAGCAGAACTTTTCTACCTCCTGCGTATAAAGAGATGAATTTCATCCCTTCAAAGCTTTTTTTCTTCCAGAAAACAAAGCAATTCTGATCCACTTTGTCTGAGCCAATAGAAAAACCTCCCTCCTCTCTCCCTCTCAGTCCCTGCTAGATCTCCTGGCTTCTGTTTGTCCTGCTTCTCCTGTGTTTCCCCCCCCCCCCTAATTTCCCCGCTCTCCCTCAGCCCATCACATTACAGCACCTGCTCGGCATGATACCCTGTCTCACACACCAGCTGTTTGCTCTGTAGTCAAAGGAATCATCTTGGGTTACGATAGCTCAGGTTACTGGGCTTTATTTAGCGAGTGTGGAAGAAGGTACTCCATGAATGTATGATACAATTAATGTGTTAATCTTTTATATGCAAACTGGATGATGGTATCTGGTTATTGAAGCCATGTTGCCATATAGTGAAAAAAAAGACTAGAGTGATGGACAAAGGCCTCATTAGCACTCTGGAAGGTTTCACCCTTAAAGTGTTAAACGACTGGTGAACCTCAGCCATTGGCACAATCTAATTAGCTGCTTCCCATGTTTCTGTGTGGCCCAGCGTGTCTCCAGTCAAGTCTGAAAAGGACATTAAACTGGGCCAGTGTGTGTAATGTGATGATGGATGGAAGCAACGCTTGGTTACCCGCTTTCTCACCAGGCTGTTTGGAGCCTCTGCTGGGAGGGCAGGTGAGCCAGCGGCTACAACCTGAAGGTCATCGGCCGCCCCCCCTTTATGTCGTTTAGACAGGAGATTGGCCTCATTACTAGGATATTTGGAAATCTGTCCCCAAATAAAACATGTAAAACGTCTCTGTTCTTTGAGCATTTGAAAAAAAAAAAAAAATAAATAAATAAATAAATATTCATATATATATATATTTAAATGAGATATATATATATATATATATATATATATATATAGATATAGATATAGATATAGATATATATATATATATATATCTATATATATATAGATATAGATATAGATATATATATAGATATAGATATAGATATATATATATAGATATATATATATATATATATAGATATAGATATATATATATATATATATATAGATATAGATATATATATAAATGATATATATATATTTAAATGATATATATCTATTTAAATGATATATATATATATATATATCAAACAATTTGTAAAAATTCATCTAAAAAAAAAGAAATTAAGGATTAGAGCATTGATCCACATGAGCACAAAACTTGAAACCTTTGGAGCTAATATAAATAATTATAAAGGCTGTGCATCTATAGAGTGCTAAAGGTCCTACGTTGTCGTAAAACGTTTGGTTATCTAACATAACCCCAGTTCTTAGAATAATATGAGCGAGGTGTCTCGCTATGGGATGCAGCCTCCTGCAGCCCTGATAGAAGCATCTATCTCAATCTGCCAATCCTGATTGGCCGGTGGAAGTGCCCGTCATACGCCACGCCCCGTAGCTCCGACTACTAAAGCGTGTGCGGATCACGGCACTCCAATTCAACAAGCAAACCTCTTCTCGCCGCCCTGCAAGAAGGGTCGTCTGGCGAGACACCTCGCTCATATTATTCTAAGAACTGGGGTTATGTTAGATAACCAAACGTTCTTTTTCATAATATTCACTCGGTGTCTCGCTATGGGATATGGTAGCTCCCGTATTGTCAGACAGCTTATCGAACAAGAACCGGCCGATGGGGAAGGTCCACAAGGTCAGTTATGACTCTAGGACCGCACTGGCCACGCACGGTCCAGACACGTCAAGCATGTAGAACCGGACAAAAGTCAGAGGCGAAGACCAATTCGCCGCTGAACAAATGTCCTGAACGGACACTCCCCGAAATAAAGCCCCCGCGGGTAGAGTGTGCACGCAGACCCGCCGGGGGCTGCAGACCCCTGCTTCCATACGCCAAAGCTATAGCCTCCACCACCCAGTGGGCGAGGCGTTGCTTTGTGATCGGCTGCCCCTTACGGGGCTCCGCCCAGGAGACAAAGAGCTGATCACTCATCCTGAAGCTCTGCGTCCTGTCCATATAAGAGCGCACGGCTCGAACAGGGCACAGCGTGTGCGCTCGCCGTTCACCTGGGGGGGCGGCGAACGCCGCTAGCTCGATCGGTGAACAAGAACCAACCACTTTAGGAACAAAGGCCGGGTTGGGCTTCAGAACCATACGCGTGTATTCCGGGTCGAACCGGGTACATGCGGGGCTCACAGAGAGCGCATGAATGTCGCTGACTCGTTTCGCAGAGGCCAGGGCCAGTAACAGCACTGTCTTGAGAGACAGATGTTTAAGACTGGACCCCAACAACGGTTCAAATGGGGGTCCCTTAAGCCCCTCCAGAACCACCGACAAATCCCACGGAGGCAGCAAAGGTCTGGAGACGGGGAGGAGCCTGCGGGCGCCCTTCATAAACCGACAAACCAAAGGGTGTTGGCTCGCCGTTTTGTCTCCAAATCCTATATGGCATGCTGCTATAGCTGCCAGATAAACCTTAACCGTGGAAAAAGCTTTTCCTTTATCAATCAGTTCCTGTAAAAACGACAGAATCGCTGGTACAGAACACTGAAAAGGAACGTAGTCCCGTTCAAGACACCACCGCTCAAACAGTCCCCACTTGGAGCCATATAGGTTCCTAGTGGAGGGAGCCCTGGCGTTTTGGATAGTATTAATTACACTCTGAGGGAGCCCGGCAGTGGTTAAATTAAGCCACTCACGGGCCAGGCCCACAGCTGCAGTCGCTCCGGGTGTGGGTGGTACACTGTCCCCGCACCCTGCGAGAGCAGGTCCCTGCGCAGCGGCAGCTCCCAAGGCTGGGCGCACAGCATCTGGAATATCTCCGCCAGCCAGTGTTGCGCTGGCCAGTGCGGAGCTATTAGGATCAGTCTGTGGTTGAATGCCCTCACTCTGGCGAGAGTGGGGGGTATCAGGGCCAGCGGTGGAAACGCGTATAGCAGCTCGTGCGGCCAGGCGTGCGCTAATGCGTCTACGCCCAGAGGGGCATTCAGAGTGCTCAGAGAGAAGAACAGCTCGCATCGAGCGTTTTCCCTGGACGCGAACAGATCTATCTGAGCGCGCCCGTAGCGCGCCCATATCTGCTCCACGACCTGTGGGTGCAGCGTCCATTCCCCGTACACTGGCGCGCCTCTGGACAGCAGGTCCGCACCCGTGTTCAAGTCTCCCGGGACGTGCGTCGCTCTCAGGGAGAGAAAGTGGGTACTGCTCCAGAGAATCAGGTCGCGCGCCAGATTGTGCAACATGCGGGAGCGCAGGCCCCCTTGGCGGTTGATATACGCCACTGTTGTCGTGTTGTCCGTCCTCACCAGGACATGGTGACCCGAGAGGAATGGGAGGAAGTGTCTCAGAGAAAGAAACACCGCCGAAAGTTCGAGAAAGTTTATGTGAAGGCGCTGGAGGGCCTGGCTCCAGCGACCCCTCACAGACCTGCCCTCGTGAATGCCGCCCCAGCCTGATAGGCTGGCATCCGTGGTTACCACTTTCCTGGACGAGACGGTGCCCATAGGCACCCCTTGGGTCAGGAAGGACGGAGCTCGCCAACAGCGCAGAGCTGTTATACAGTCCGCTGTGACCGTTATCCGCCGTGCGCCATGACGCACGGGGTCCATTCGGAGCGAAGCGACCCAGCGCTGAAAGTCCCGCATGTGAAGGCGGCCGAGGCGAATAACGAGGATGGCTGAGGCCATCAGACCCAGCAACCGAAGGCACAGTCTGAACTGGACAGACCTGTGCAGACGGAATTGTGACAGGCACGTTCTGAAAACCGTCACTCTTTCCTCTGACAGGCGGGCTGTGAACGGAACAGAGCGCAGGGATAATCCCAGAAAGCATATCTCCTGCGTTGGAGATAGGTGGCTTTTTTCCATATTTATCACAAAACCTAAATCCATCAGGTGTTTTGTGACAATGTGTGTGTGAACCCTGGCTTCCTGTTCTGACTGCGCTAACAGGAGCCAGTCGTCTAAATACGTGGCCAGACGTATCCCCCGGCGTCTGAGCGGGGCTACCGCGGCCTCTGTGCACCGTATGAAAACCCTCGGACTGAGAGACAGACCGAATGGTAGAACACGGTATTCGTAACACACCCCTTGAAAGGCAAACCGGAGATATTGTCTGTGAGGGGGATAAATGGGAATGTGGAAATACGCGTCTTTCAGATCCACGGACGAAAACCAGTCGTTCGGTCTTACTAGACGCAACAGAGCTGCATGTGTCAGCATCCTGAACTTGTATTTCCGCAGGAATTTGTTCAGGGCTCTTAAGTCCAGAATAGGGCGGATTCCTCTCCCCCCCCGTTTGGGGACGAGGAAGTATCTGGAATAAAACCCTGACAGACTCTGTTCGGGAGATACGACAGAAACTGCTCGTTTGTCTATCAGAGCGAGAATTTCCTCCCGTAAAACTCGAGCTGATTCTCCCTGTGCATGTGAGTGTATTACACCGGAGAAGCGGGGAGGGACAGTGGCGAATTGAAGCCTGTATCCCCGGGAAATTGTGCGCAACACCCACGGTGGAGCTGCTGCTGCTCTCCAGCTTTCCCATCTGAGAGAGAGCGGGGGAATATATTGCGGCTCCTGCCCCGCGCCCCCCTGTGGTGGAACCGAGAAATGATTCTCGGGCACCACTGGAGGCACGGTGGAGCGCTCTGCTCTGCTCCGCGGGGACGGCGGTGCCCGTCCCGGGAGCAGAGCTGCAGGGGGCTGAGCGGCCACCCTGCTTATAGAGAGAGCATCGTCTGTTTTGGCTTTTTTTATTATCTGCACCCTCGGCTCGTGGCCTGGCTGTGACAGATTTATTTTTATTTTGACACCATTTTTTCTTTGAACAAGGGTGTGTGACTGTGCTTTTGGACATTCCGCTCGGGGCGCAACCGCGCAGACCTCCGGGGCGATGTCCTTCTCCTCGCAGACCGGCTCTGGGATGGGCAACGGTGGTGTGGGGTGCGCACAAACAAGCCAAAACGGTGGGCCTGCGCAACGGGGAACAGCAGGCTGCACCAACTGAGGAACTGGCGGCTGTCAGGCCGCCCTCTTTTTCTTCCTCGCCTGTGGGACCGAGCTCGCGGCGGCTGTGGGCGGCGGCGGCGTAGCGGTCGTGGAGGCAGGTTTCCCCTGCCAGCCGGCTCCGCGCTCCTTCCTCATCGGAGGGGGCGGACCTGGCGGTGGTGGCCGTCTTGGTACCTTAAAACGCGGCGGCTGGGAGGCTGCATGCGCAAAGGTTTTGCGTTGCACCGGAGGTGAAGGCGCAGGGGCTTTCCGAGGGAGACAAAGTTTGAGGGCCTCGTTGTCCTTTTTCTTTGCCTCACATCTTTGCTGCATTGTGGCCAATGCAGAGCCGAAGATGCCTTCAGGGTCGATCGGCATATCCAGGATGTCATCCCGCTCCCTGTCGGTCAGGTTAGCGAGACTGAGCCATCGCGCTCGCTCCTGGACGACGAGGGTTGCCATCACCTTCCCTGTGGCCTGGACCGCGACACGTTGGATACGGAGAGACAGGTCCGCGATGACCGCCATCTCCTCCCACGCATCCGGGTCTTGCTCCTCAGCAGACGCGCCAAACAACTCCGCTTGGTAGGCAGTGAGGATGGAGAGGGCGCTGAGGGCTCTGGCCGAGAGGGCTGCTGCTTTGTATGCCTTTTCGGTCAGCGCAGACTGGAACCGTTCGGGCTTAGCTGGCAGCGTCGGGCGTCTGGGGGAAGCTGCAGACAGCTGGCTCACGCTGCCTGGGCAGAGGTGCGCAGCTAGCGGGACTTCCACCGGAGGCATGGAGAGGAGGCCGTGGGCGTCCATCGCCTCGCAGTCGAGGGATGCTGCGCCCGAAATAGGGCTCCTGTTGCTGTATGGGCAGCTAGTCCATGTTTTGGAGAGCTCCGTCAGCAACTCGGGGAAGACAGGGAGAAGCTGCTTCACCGCATTTCGTGCCAGGGAAAGCCGTTTGCCTTCGTAGCGGGACCGGGTGGGCTCCGCTATTGCGACCGGCCAGGGAATCTCCAGCTTCTCTGCCGCGCGTTTGCACACGTCGAGCAGGTCCACATGGAGGGAGGGAGCTGGTGAGCTCGCTCCCCTGTCTTCCATGGCGGAAGGGCACGGCGGTTTAGGCCTCTCAGGCTGTGCTGGGGCCATGAAGGTGTCATCCTCTTCCTCGTCCTCTGATATGAGGAACGAGGTGTCGTCATCCTCCTCCATGGGACTGACTTCCAGCACGTCTTCCTCGGGAAACGGGGGGGCATGGAGCTGCTCGCACTGGGCACCCCAGTCGTAGTCAGTCTCCGGGGCTTCCCCAGCTGTGTCCACGTCCTCCTCCGCGGCTGCACCTTGTGCGGCGGTGGGGAGGAATGGATCACGGTCCGAGATGCTAACCTGGCGGGCTAGCCTGCGTCTGAGGCTCTTGACCGTGAACACTTTGCAGTGTCCACAGGAGCCGGGAATTTCTAGGGCCAACCTGGCGTGGTCGACTCCTAGACAGGTACCGCACACCGGGTGGGTGTCTTTCCCTGAAATTTTATTCCCGCAGCCACAAAGACGGTGGTCTCCCCTGGCGTGGGGGTTTTGGACGGCCGCCATTTCCCGACGAGCTGGAGTGCTGGTAGGGAAAGGAACCGTAGCTAGCTGGCGTGCTAGCGTGGCGGGGTCGAGGAAGTAGCTGGTGTGCTAAATGCTCGTCCGACTCGAGCGTCCGTGGAGAGGAGCCGAGAGGGATTCCGCCGTGAAGAGAGACAAAAGGTTACCGGTCCGGTCTGGAGTGAGCGGACAGGGCAGAAGCCAGAGCACAGTGCTAGCGTCCGGCGACGGAAACTAGCAAGGTCCGTCTGTGGGCAGTTAAGCTAGCGAAGGCTCCGACGTGAGATAAGCTCTCAGGTGAGAAGAGGTTTTGAATTGGAGTGCCGTGATCCGCACACGCTTTAGTAGTCGGAGCTACGGGGCGTGGCGTATGACGGGCACTTCCACCGGCCAATCAGGATTGGCAGATTGAGATAGATGCTTCTATCAGGGCTGCAGGAGGCTGCATCCCATAGCGAGACACTGAGTGAATATTATGAAAAAGAACTAAAATTAATATAATTTTGAACAATCTGAACAATTATAATATTTGAGTGACTTCATCATCCGTAATATATGTGCTAAATGCATTAATTTAAATTGAAGGTCAGTCATTAAACCAGCTATGCACAGATCTGTTATTTTTAGTCTGGTATTTATGGTTTTCTTTTCCTTTTTTAAAAATTATATTTATTAAAGATTTACCATTCACATTGAAGAGAGCACTGACAGCCCTGCCTGCTAACTCCAAATAAAAATAAACTCGTATGTAGAAGCAGGCTACATGAAATGATTCAATCAGTAGGTTTGCTATTATTTTACACTTTTCGCAAACATATTTAAGTCCTTATTTTTATTTGTATTCAAAAATTTACATTTTAATGATTTGATGTTGTTTAGTTAATCGATAAAAGACTTAATTTGAGTTGTGCCTCTTTTCGAAAGGCCCCGTTATAGGCGCCTGTTGGATTTATCCGCCAATATTTGAAAGTCATAGACCTGAAAACTGAAGTGGCCGCCCTGCAATTCGTCACAATGAGATTTTTGTCCTGCAGAATATCAGGTCTGCCTGAACATGCAGCTAATGAGCAGGAGAAGGGTGCGGTTGACCTCTGCTTCAGGAAGTATTGATTGCTTGTACCCTTGTTTACCAAAGTTTATGTGAAATAATAAAAGCACAAGAGAGGGATCGATGTTTGCCAAGTATAGAGACACTGACTCTACTTTCTAAGAGTTTAGCCTTAAAAATACAGACAGTAATTTACAGATTAATAGCAGCAAAACCCATTTCCTTAATTGAGGCCCATCAATTTATTAAATATTATACTTTTTTAAGTCCGTTTTTTTTTTTGCACTTTTAACATCTAGATGAGGTAAAATTAACAACTTCATTTGTTCTAAAGTTTTATGTATATTATTTCACCTTGGTTATTCTTGGAGGAGAGATATACAACACATACATTAATAAAGACAGAAATTTATATTTTATTACATTTATTTTGTCTGATAATAAACAAAATAAATTTGTTATACCGTCATTATTCTTCAAATTTCCAATAAGTCAAACTGATATGAATTATCTTTACGTACATTGCCTCTGTTGTTTCTTAGATAGATAGAGTAACCATTAACTTCTACAACTTCCTTAATATTGCAATACATCTAACTGATATAACATGACAGATTTCAAGCCTGAGGGAGAAAATTCACCACTTTTTGAAAAGCAGCAGGAGAGATGAAACCAGTCCAGCCAACAACAGCAAGGAAACTCCTAATTGGAATAGGAAACATCATGCATGACTGAGTCCTATTTTACTGATGGATTTATTTGATGGGGATCGCTCAGAGGACGTTTGGATTCTTATGTGAGGATTCCCCTGGTTTCAGCTTCACCTCCTTTCATTGAAGAGAACCTAGCTGCAGTTTTTCTTGCTGTCAGCAGAAATGAATAGATCATTAATCAAACTTTAGAAGCCCAGAGTTTTATTCAGAAAACAATTATCTGCTCTCTACAGACTCAGATAAAGGCAACAATGGAGAAATCTCACAATTGTTGGAGGAATGTATCCTTCCATACAGGCATGTGGCAACTTGTCCTTTCAAGACGTCTTGGAATAATAGGTAATCTATTGCTTGTCTTTCACTTCACAATTGTCCCTCATTAGGTTGCAGTTTAACCAAAATGGACTCCAGGGAGCCTCGCTGATCTATTGCACAGATCTGATGCAGATCCTGATGCTCAGGACATATCAGGGTTGTCCACCACCCTACAACCATAAACATGTAAAAGGTTATTCTTCTTCAGCTGTAGCCTATAATTTCAATGGATAGCAAGAGGAGCTTTACAAGCTTATCCCAGATAAAGGTAATAGATCAAGTGGGAAACCTCGGCCAAGGTGTTCTAGAACATAGTTTAGTACCTCCAGTGAGCTCTGGGTTTCCAATAATTTAACTTTATTGATCTCACATTGGAGATATTTACCTCTGCATTTAACCCAATCCCTTGGGGGGCAGTGGGCTGCCATTGTGCGTCACCTGGGGGGGGTTAATGGTCTTGCTCACGAACCCAGAGTGGAGGCTGTGGGATTCTAACTGGGTACTTACAACCTTCTCAGAGCACAAGCGCACCACTCTAACCCACTAGGCGAACACTCTTCCCTTCGGCCAACACTTCCCCCAGGCAAGCGTCTCCAGTGTTTCTTGTTTGGACCAGACCAAGATTAGGGGGTAGTAACACTGTCCGAGTAACCTGTTTTGGTACGGTTTTCACAGATTTGTATAAGCTAAGGATGTTTTTCAACTCTAATAATGATAATATTATAACATGCTAAAATATTCCTCTAAAGCAACCCCCTGCTCCCTCAATGCCTGACTCTCTGGCCCAGCTTCATGATGTTCCCTGGTTTCCTCAGCCAGGATGAGGTTTGCATTTGAACTGTTAGCCACAGTCTCCACTTACCTTGGTATTTTTTTCAAAATTACAAACTGCAGGGAAGAGTTTTTTTTTCTTTTAATTAAAACTACATCTGTCTATATCGGTTTGGACTGAATATCTTAGGATTTTTACAAACTGTGCCAGAGAGACTCACATCTCTTAGTTGATTTTTCTTTCTATGAAACAACCCAACCAAATACTGTTTTTATTTTTACTTTCATTATAATTCTTTTTTCTTCCTTAGCCTTTTCTATTATACATCAATCATAGGGAATATTTAAAACATTTAAAGACTGTCAGCCATAACCTGGCAGTGCCTTTAGCCATGCTCAGAATGTTGAATGCAGACGGACGTTGTCACTTTCTGGGAATCTATAGACATTACAGAGTTTTTGATTGGTGCTACATGGCCCAAAGGATCACAGGGGTCTTCTTCAACATATTTAGATGGGGATCCTATAGAGACGCTGGCCTAGATTGTGTGTTCTCCTAAGTTTTTTCTTTTTCAGGGAACTAATTATGCTCTTCAGGGTGATCTTTCTACCAAGGACATGAGGGTGGCTCATGGTTAAACAGGACAAAGAGTGTTGTGGCAATATTGTTGTGTTTGGATCTTTACTTTGAGAGGGAATGTGGGTCAAAGCGATGCCTTATTCTGACTTCAGGAAACTCCCAAATTCCACATTTGAATTCTTTGCTTCATCTTGCAGCTCTCTGCCTGGCTTTACATGTCTCTAATTGGAAACGGATACTCATGAATGCCTAATTACACCAGTGGAGGTCAAGAAGTTAGACTTTAACTTAGTGTGAACTGGCATGGAACACATCCACAGAGTAAATGATCCCCATGAAGCAAGGCTCTGTGTTGTGCTCAATGCGCGCTCTATTTGTTCTGTAATTACCCAGATTGAAGTGCTGCCATGGCAGACACAAGGACACAGTAGCACGGGGTATTCACCATGGAGAAGATAAACAAAAGGTGTACACCTCTGTTAAACAATGAGTTTTAAACCCCTGGAGTTCCTTTGTATTATTTAGATGTGATTAGCAGCACCTGAGAGACTAGGCAACAGGACTTTTTTTTACAATCGAGGTTGCAACCTCTGTCTAATATAGTTGAGGTGGGATTCTTGACGTGCAGTCATGTTTGTATTTTCGTGCAGAACCTGACTCTTAATAAGAAAGAAAAACTAGCTATTTAACTGCTATAAATGAATCAGGAGGCTAAGTGTTGAGCTTGGTCAGTTTTAATTAACCCTCTGTGTCACTACAGGATGATAGACTCACATTGGAATAGACATGCTGGAGAACTCGGGTTTCACGCATGACAGGAAAGTCTGGAGGGATAAACATCGTTTCAGTAAATGTATAAAAAATGAAAGGTTTCACCCACACATCATGGGATGGAATTAGAGTTGGATGCTTAAAGATTATGATGGATCACCTCATCACAGAGGACTGAAATTATTATTAATTATTATTTATCCATATTTTAATATATATAAACGCACCCCTTCTAGGACTTCAAAGTGTTATGGAAATCTTTATGTGCGGCACTGCAGCTGGAAATTGTGATATTAATTCATTTTTTGGACATAGTGTACCATTAGTGTTCTCACCATTTTACATGAGTGCATCTCATCTTTTAAAGATGTCCATCTTGTGAAGGGATTGATCTCCATCCAACTGACTCCATATATTAATGATATGAAAAGCCGGAATGCCTGAATATGGAAACAATAAACTCCTAATACTGCATCTAACCAATTGTCGGCGATTGTTATATGGCATTCACTTATAAGGCAACAATGACTGTGTTTTGGTATATTGTGCAGCAATACCCTCTACTTACATTCAATTAACAGTCAGTTATCTCTGTGGCGTAATTCTCATTGGATATTTGATTTAAATACCATTTAAGCTAGTTGGTCTCCCTGAACAGACCATGCTTTTATGTGACCTTTACAGCTTTTTTACGTATTTCAAGTCCAGAAGTCTAGTATTGGCTTCCCTTATTTATTGTGAAACTAGTTAAAATGTATAAGTTGAAGAATTATAGTACCCCATCCACTATGTATAACCCAGCACAACCATTGGCAGAGAGATTGCACCATTAACCTCTAGCAAATATACTACATATTCTTACAGTTGAAGTCTTTATATTTTCAGATTATTAAAAAAACAAACAAACAAAAACTAAATCAAAAGCATTTTTAAGCATCCTTGGGGAGGAACAGGGACTTTAAGAGAAAATTCACCATAAACAGAAATTTGTACTTTCAGGTTTTGTTTAGAAATCACTGCAGTGATGTTTTGTATAATTGTTCCACCTGAAGGAAGAACGTTTATATAAGTATTACCATTCCCAAACTCTATAACTGTGAGTGACCCTCTGATCACAGCTACACTATATTGCCAAAAGTATTTGCTCACCTGCCTTGACTCACATATGAGCTTAAGTGACATCCCGTTCCTAATCCATAGGGTTCAATATGACGTCGGTCCACCCTTTGCAGCTAGAACAGCTTCAACTCTTCTGGGAAGGCTGTCCACAAGGTTTAGGAGTGTGTTTATGGGAATTTTTGACCATTCTTCCAGAAGCGCATTTGTGAGGTCGCACACTGATGTTGGACGAGAAGGCCTGGCTCTCAGTCTCCGCTCTAATTCATCCCAAAGGTGTTCTATCGGGTTGAGGTCAGGACTCTGTGCAGGCCAGTCAAGTTCATCCACACCAGACTCTGTCATCCATGTCTTTATGGACCTTGCTTTGTGCACTGGTGCACAGTCATGTTGGAAGAGGAAGGGGCCAGCTCCAAACTGTTCCCACAAAGTTGGGAGCATGGAATTGTCCAAAATGTCTTGGTATGCTGAAGCATTCAGAGTTCCTTTCACTGGAACTAAGGGGCCAAGCCCAGCTCCTGAAAAACAACCCCACACCATAATCCCCCCTCCACCAAACTTTACACTTGGCACAATGCAGTCAGACAAGTACCGTTCTCCTGGCAACCGCCAAACCCAGACCCGTCCATCAGATTGCCAGATGGAGAAGCGCGATTCGTCACTCCAGAGAACGCGTCTCCACTGCTCTAGAGTCCAGTGGCGGCGTGCTTTACACCACCGCATCCGACGCTTTGCATTGCACTTGGTGATGTATGGCTTGGATGCAGCTGCTCGACCATGGAAACCCATTCCATGAAGCTCTCTGCGCACTGTTCTTGAGCTAATCTGAAGGCCACATGAAGTTTGGAGGTCTGTAGTGATTGACTCTGCAGAAAGTTGGCGACCTCTTCGCACTATGCGCGTCAGCATCCGCTGACCCCGCTCCGTCAGTTTACGTGGCCTACCACTTCGTGGCTGAGTTGCTGTCGTTCCCAAACACTTCCATTTTCTTATAATACAGCTGACAGTTGACTGTGGAATATTTAGGAGCGAGGAAATTTCACGACTGGATTTGTTGCACAGGTGGCATCCTATCACAGTTCCACGCTGGAATTCACTGAGCTCCTGAGAGCGACCCATTCTTTCACAAATGTTTGTAAAAACAGTCTGCATGCCTAGGTGCTTGAATTTATACACCTGTGGCCATGGAAGTGATTGGAACACCTGATTCCAATAATTTGGATGGGTGAGCAAATACTTTTGGCAATATAGTGTATCTTAGGTCTCTTTAAGTCCCATAGAATCCATCCAGACACTAAATTGGTGCTCATAAAGTTTAATACATGCATTTATTAGAGAAATATCTACCTATATTTAATTTTCTTTTGGTTCTGGCCAACTATTTCTTCTTAATTTTTTCTTTTCTAATGATGTCCAGCATACCATGCTTTAGAAGCAGATTTTTCACTTTGATTGAAAAATAAAAAAAATCTTATCAGTTAAAAATTAACAGATGCTTAGTAAAGTCCAAAAGGTGTTAACATGAACATGTTACTGGATGCATATGTAGACTCTGTGTGGAAGGTGTTCTTTGTTTTGTTGCTTTTATGAACCAAAGCCTTGATCACTGATCAAAGGATGTTTTTTTCCTAATTGGCAGTCTACAGTCTTTCCCAGATTGATTGTTGCTTCTCTGTTCTTCCTTTTTAAATAACATTTGAGCCCATAAGCCCTGGATGCATTTCCAAGCTCTGTCTTGTAAAGTGCAATCTTTTCCCTGTTCAGAGGTACTGGTAGTTTGTGTAAAATGCTTTTGTAAATATCTCAGTTTCTGTGATTCATTGTTGTGGTAGCCTCTGGCTGATGTAAATAAGCAACTTTTTTCTATTGTGTTGCTTCTTTGATGGGAGGAAAAAAGCACTTGAGTGTAGACTCGCTGCAAGAAATGAGCTAATCGATACTAATAGTAGCAGCACTGCTGAAACACTCTCATTTGAATAAAATGGCGGAGTCCTGCAGTCCAATTAGGAGTCAGTGCAACTTAGTGCGTTTATTAATGAAAGTTGACATCCGTAATTGTTGTTCTCGGTCATTGAGTTACTGCCATGGTGTTTGTAGTAGCTGTTATTTATTGTGCAGGTGCTCTTTGGTTAGGAGAAGCTTGGCATTTCATGAAGGCTGACGTCAGCCGAAGCAGGGAGAACTTTTCCCTCGAGGTCTGACTTTTGGTTGCACACACAAAGATGCAGCCCTTATTTACAAGGCTTAATCTGTGCTCTCTGTGTGCTGCAGCCATTCTAGCCTGATCATAATTAGATAACCAAGCTCTTAGGTCAAAGGGCAACATCCGGTTATTTAATTTACTGACAGTTTGTTCCTTTTTCAACGCTTCGTAAAAGTATTCATTCACGTTAAGCTTCCCCCCCTTTTTTTGAGGCTGTCGTTTAGGTATTAAGGAGTTTTATGGGGAAATTTATGTGATGGATCAGTAAAAAGAACTAATTTAGAAGGGACAAGTGCTGGGTGTCAGCAAATAACGGACACATCAGTATTTATAGCCTTTAGAGCAATTTTTGCAGGTTATACATACCCACTGAATGTAATAGGAGCTCCCTTAATATATCCCCTAATGAAAGTTAGTGTGGATGATTTGTTCTTAGCTATTGTTTAAAGGGCTTCAGAGATTTTTATTATTCGGTGTAATTATTGTTTCAGCTTCTTTTTTGGGTATGTTTCTGCCTGCTTCCCACACCGAACAGTTACACATGCTTCCTTGCTAAGTAGCCCTAGCTAATTTAGTCTAATGGGATTGGAGGGCATCATGAACGTTAACATTTTAGGTCTTGTCACAGATTCTCACACTAAACTGAGTATGAACTCTGACTAGCCATTCTATCGAAGCTGACAGGTGAACGTCTTCCAAATGTCAAGTCTTTTGCAGCCTCTTGTGTTTTCATTCAGGGTTTTCCTGAATTTAGCTGCATCCTTCTTCCCATCTGCTCTTTTTGGCTTCACTGAAGCATTCTTACATCATGATGCTGCCACCACCAGCTGCCATCCTTGGGGTGGTGCATTTTGAGATGTAAAGGGTTAGGTTTAGTAAGGTTTTTAAGGTGTAACAGGGAAGCATGTTGCATAGAGAGGCAGTTTTCATATTGTCATTTGTAAAAAGTTGAAAACCATGCACCCTTTTTTTCAATTTTAAAAAGAGGCCCAAGTTTGTATTGGTTTATCTCCCAAAGTAATATTTTTGTCTATAACAGACACTTCTCAGGGTGTTAAAACGTTTTCCTGCCGGTTACTTTGACTTTGTGAGTTGAGAGGAAGACTGTGGCGGAAATCTGCCGAACTGAAAGGCATCTGTGGTTTCCTTATCTTCATTCAACACGCGAGTCTTAAAGAGCAGCAGACCAGCGGTGCTGTCAGAGGGGGTCAGGGACAACATCGCTGCCTGCTGTCTGTCTGCACGCCTCGCTCTGCATGTGCAGGCTCTGCTGGTTCTTGCATCAGCCTGAAATGTGAACAGGGATGCACATGTGTGCTTATTCCAAAACCTGCTGCTTTACTCCTGTCGAAATGGGGATTGTTAGTCAGCTGTTTGCGTGAAGCCTTTAAGGTTGGAGTGGGAATAATATCTCACTGTATTGCACGTCATATTAGCTGACTGGTGGTCCGCCGAACTATAAATAGGTTCATGGAACAATGTTGGAAAATGTATTTCCATGGAGACGGTCTTGGGCGTTGTTATATGCTGGCCATTGTGGAGGAAGAGATTCTGACTAGTGGTGAAAGTATGTGTCATAGCATACCAAGCAGGACAAATTACAGAAAGCTGGTTTCTCTCTGCTGTTTGGAGTTAACTCCAACTACAGCTGCAGGATGCATCCCTGTCAACTCAGCAAACAACACGTGATACTCCGCTAATGTATGCCCTTTGTGTCTAAGTTTACATCCAACAGCCTTGTTTTAATACCATACATGCACGCAGAGAGGGACAAACAAGCGCAGCAGTGTTCCTCTCTGCTCACAAATGCAAACTGTCTTGTGTGGCGAGGCGTGCAAACATGGATTTAAATCTGATTTTAATACCCGGCCTCTCGCCTCTCTCTCTTTCTCGCAACGTTTCTCTGAAGCCATAACCGGCCTTTTTTATAAATGTGCATTATCTTCATCTTAAAAAGTGTCCACATGTCCAACATGCAGCAATGTTACATTACATTGTTGGAAATCTGAATGAATTGTTTGCTGGAATAAAAAAACAAACAAGAAAGCCTGGTAATGGTGTCTAAAGAAAAGAAATATACAAAATCAAAGACAAAATGGCAATGACTTAACAGTTACTTGAACTATTACAATCTCACTGAAAAATTTAAGAAAGTCCAAACTTGAAATTTTGTGGATTCCTATTTAGAAAAGCTGTTTCCATCATCCAGAATCATGTCTCCTCTCTTATGGTTTCTGCAGATTTTCTATTGGGTTTTGTTTCTGGTAAACTTGTAGATTTTATCATACTTGAATCATTAAACTATAAAAAAAAAAAAAAAAAAAAAAAAAACACATCGACCACCCTTACTTGTACTCCTCTTAGGGCTGGGTCACTGGGGCAACAGTCTCCCAGACTTCCCTCTCCCTAGACACCTCCTCCAGCTTCTCTTTGGGAAGCCGGAGTCATTCCAGGGCCAGCCAACAACTATCATTATGTTTCTGGCTTAGAAAACTGATAGTATTTACTCATGCTGCTTCAGTGGTAGGATGGACTGCTGCACTACTGAAAAACATTATTGGAATTATTGAAACATATCTTAAGACATTTGCCAGGAAGTTGAACTTTTGAGATAAGTGATCGTGCTGGAAATTGCAAAACTGTGAGCTTGGTCTCATAAAGGTTTGTGGACGGAGATGAAACTTAAAGTCAGCCAGGTGACTCGTAACACCAGTTCTTTTATGAGGAATGGCCAGAATTCTAGCAAACAGTTGTTAGAACCTTGTCGAAGGATAAAAAAATGAAGCCAAGTCTTACTTTCGTAAAGACAATTTTTTCAAATGCTAAGAAAATGTGTGTAAAATGCAGCCTTAAAGCAAATGCCCTTATTCTGGCCTCTTGCTAATAAAAGTTATGTCAGAAATCCTTTCTGACCTAAAACGGCAAGTTATCGGAATCTATTTTCAAATAGTGAGAAGATAAAAATAGCTGGCTTCTGCTCTACTTATTGGAGATCTAACAGCATCATCTGCAACAGCAAATGTATCCTATCATAATATGTGTAATGATATATTCATAAATACAATATATAATGCAATTCAAATTTTTTCTCCTTTTTCTTTTTTGAATGATAATGTATCTCTGGAAAACATCACAAGATCTTGGTGTTGCTCTGTTGCAGCTGGAGCAGAATGACTAAAGAATACGGGTTTAAAAACAAGATAACATGAATGTTTGCTTATAATTTCTTTTTTTAACCTTTACCGTAAGAACCATTCGGCCAATCAACAAATTGAATCAACAAATTTGTGTGGCATTTGAAAGAAGGTTTTTTTGTTTTTATTTATTCTTACTTCTCTAGTGTTTAACCCAGGGACCATCCTGGCTTTGAGGAGCAGAGTTTAGGAATAACAGTCAAAGACACACATCATGACTGTGTCCGAACATCATTCCTATATAGGGCACTATATAGTGATCATGCCATTTTAGATAACTGTCTGAACGTCTAGAGCAGGGGTAACCATATAAAAAATTAGCTGGGTCCGAATAATGAAAATAAACAACCAGTAAAGGTCCGGAGACGTTTTTAATTATAATTTGTTACTTTAAACAGAATTTAACACTGAAATAAAATGATTTTTTTCTGTATCCATGTTATACATTTTCCATTTTAAAATCTAAAATGTTTTTTTAAGTAGAGAAAAACAGTCATTAAGTTTGGTATATACACAATTTCCTGATAAACATATTTTATAAAACACTTGACCTGACCGTTTTTTTAAGGCTTTTTAAACTGGGTTTGAATGGCGACAAAGCCCTTCTTAAGCACATATCAAGATGTTCATTCGTGATCCTGGATCGTTATTTATTTTCAATTATGTTCATGGTGGAAAATCCTGCTTCACAGCAGCAGGTTGAGCCAAACATACTTAAAATGTGCAGGGTCAACTTTGAGCACACTATTTCACTATTCTGTCACCAGTTCACCGCAGTTCTTCCAGCATTCCACATGTTCTTTCACCATGTTAACAGGAGAAGCGGCGCAAGTGAAGTTAGACACTGTTGTTCGACAATATGCAGTAATTTCTAAGTGTTTTAAATCAGGTTGTGTCCAGATTAGCCAGCGGGAGGGTCGCAATGTGGACCCCGCTCTGCCAATCCTTGACCTCTGCTAGAGGATGAAAAAGAAGTGGACTCGAAATTTCCCACAAATGCACCTTGAAAAGTAGTGATAATCGCTGGTCACTAGATGAGCAGATATATTCCTGACTGCTTTGCGACAGCTCCCTTTGCAAAGCATCATGGGATTTGTTGTACAAAGGGTACAGGCTCTGCGTGGGAGAGTTACATGACCAACAGAAAGCAAAAAATAATCATCATCTTTCTGAACGGTCAGTTAACTGAGTTCACTATAAAGTCCACTATATAGAACCCGCTCTTTAAAGTGATTGAGGGATTAGGGGTTAGGGTGGTTTTTCGGACACACCCCATATCAGCAGCCCACAGCAGCTTCCATTTTATTCCAGCCTTAGACAGTATTTGGAGCATCGCAAACTGAATTCCTTTTATTTCCCAATACTTTCCTCCTAACCTGTGTATCATCTTCTCATGATACACAGGTGCCTGTTTCCAGGTATGAAACAAGAATACAGGTACAGGTTCCTGGAGCTGATGTTAGAGTCCCCCTGTGCTGCTGTTGCCAAGGAAACGCTCCAGACAATCAAAATGTCCTTTTTTTTTTTTTTTTTACAAAGGGGGATTGAAGGTTATCGTTCTCTTAGACTTGCCAATAAAAGAAGCAGCTTCTACGTCAATCTCACCAAGTGAGCTGTATCAGAAAAACATCTCCAGGCTTAGAAATTTAAATTTCATTTATTCTGTATATCACATTTATTATTTATGCTGTATTTAGTTAGATCTAAGAAGGAATGCTCTGCTGTTATTTGTTTCTCTGAGAGTAATTGGACTGAATTGCTGTTTTTTTTGTTTTTTTTTTGTCAAAACTGGTTTGAAGCGACTTGCTGTCTCCATCTGTCACTAACCCTACAAGGATATGAATAAAGTGTGATATTTGCTGTCTGTCTCCTTACTCCCACTTGGCTCATAACTCTTCCATGATGCTGCATTATCTTGTTTCACAAAATGTATTCTTTTTGTTTTGTTTTTCAAGGTAATGAAAATGCCAGAGGAGTTTTAATACCTTTCTAGAATTTATTCAAGCTGACTAGATGGAAGTTGTTTTCTTCTTTGTTTTTTTTTTTTCCTTTTTTTAATTCTTTATATTCAGTTAATGCTGCAAGATTTACTGTTCTACAATCAAGTGGTTATTATGACATCTTAACCCCTTCAATCTTTTCATTATTTTGTTCAAACCACAAAATTATATTTATTTCATTAAGATTATAAAGACTCTTTCAAATAAATGCTTTATTAAGAAGTAGAAGGATTATTTAGAAATTTCTTTACATATCGAAAGATAGGAAAATGGTGACATGCATTTACATTTTATTGCCTTTGCTACTACTCCTTAAGTACCTTGGCATTCAGTTATGAGTGTGTCTATTTTATTCTGAGGGATTATATAGATGTCAAGAAACATTAGTGGTCATGAAGAACAAAAGAAAACAAATAAAAAAATTTTAGGGATATTGATTTGTGATAGATTAAAGCTGGATGAGGTTATTAAAAAACTCACAAACTTTAAACTTTTCATTCTGTTTTTTCTGACATCTGAAAATGACGAGTACAGAATGTAAATGGAAAATAAAATATTTAACAAATTAAATTGGTGAAAATAATCATAGTGGCATTCTGATTATTAATCCTTGCAAAAATGAGAACGGACAGAGAAAACAAAGCTGTCAACAAATATGTTTATAATATTTTTATGGGGAATTTTTATGGGGAATTTTTATGGGGAAAGCTGGCGCTCATAAAATAACAACAGATGATATCCTGATGATAGTCAGAGGTGGCCCAGCTCTTTTAAAGTGCTGACCTTACTTTCGCTGATTATTAACAGGCTAGCTAATCTAAATGTTTCACTAACAAGCATAAATTAAATTCGGTTTGAGTGGCACAAATGCCAAATTGGCAAATTCCACAACACCATTCTTATAAAGTGACGACAAGGTTTGTTTCCATTTAACATTTTAAAAATAGTATAGGATATAGATTTTATAAAGGTGTAACTTGCCGCAGTCACATTTGAGCGTAATTGCAATCTCTACAGTCAATAGTTTGTCAGCTCTGAGCTGCCGTAGCGCAAAGATACTGTAGCTGCTTCCGTAAATGAGAGCATGCTACTATTTAACTGTAAATAGCTGTTTTTAAGGTAACGGAAAGATAAAGATTGAGAAGTTTGTAGATGTCAATATACTCATGTATAATATATTACATTTCTGTCAGTAAATCTCTGTAATTATTAAACACTGGAGCTTTAAGACTAATTTAATCTGCGTCCATGAATCAGTTTTTAGAGATGCTCTCCTTTCAACTTTAGGCTATTTTTTAAAAGAGCAGCAGCTTTGTTTCTAGATGTGCAAAGCTGGTGGAAAGGTTTCAATACATTTTTTGTAAATACCATTTTTGATTTTAATACATTTCTACCTAATAATGTGGTCTTTATGTGAATTGATTTATCAACTAAGATCCCATTGAAATTATTAATTGAAGTTGTTTTTTTGGAAATGGGAAATAATATGAAAAGTAAATAACCTGTTTCTTGAATCTATTCAGATTTGTATCCATGTCAGTCTCTATTTTATTCTCCCTATTTTTTTCTTAAAAATGGATTCGACTTTAATAACATTTAAGTCAGAATACAGAGTTTTCCAATTATACTGCCACCTGTGGCCAAAACACAGAACTGCAGCTCTTGTCATAACTCGCTCACCTACTTAAACATTTTGTTTCCACCTTACCCAGATTTGCCATTGGTGTTTGAGTTGAGGTGGAAGCTGGTAGCTTCTGAGTATCCAGAAAATCCATCTTCAATATAAAAATGTGATTGTTTGCTTGGTTGGGCCGATTTAACATTGACACGCTAGACCTCGCATCTGCTGAACAATGCGTGAACTTCCAAAATAAATTAAATTAAGGAAAATAGGCTACAGGCTTATAGATGCATTGATGCTGAACTACTGAGGTGTCAGTCTATTCATCAAACAAGGTTTTAGTCTTAAAAGGTCAAATAAAATGGCTATTGTAAAGAGATTTTTTTTCAGTCGACACTTCATAATGTCTCTTTAAAGAGAAGAAAATATCCCACAATAAAAGCTTTACAGGGGTAGTTATGAAGCAGTAGTGTATCCATTCATAATCTGCAACATGCAGTTTCTTTTAAGCAGGGCAATAACACCCCCTCAAGTCGAAATTAAAATTGTCTGGAATAGGAAAAATGATGAGATGAAGGTCATTGGTCAAATGATGTGTGCCAGGGTGGTGGGTTTTAGGTTAGAGATGGGTGTTTACTGGGTTATTATGCTTCAAAAATGTTTGATTAATAAAAAGCACAAAACTTTCAAAATAAAAGTATAACATGATCTGTTTGCTTTTATTCTAAACAGAAAATCGAAAAGAGTTCCTACTGCTGCTAAAATAATCCGCCATGCTGATTATAACAACAATGTTATCTGCAGCATTTTCTCTATTATCTTATTAGTCATAATAAAGAAGCTGTGCTTTTGGATTTTAAACCAAACGCATTGATCAGTGTGACGAGCAGTTTTTTTTCCAGTTTACAAAACATAAATTTGTAAAACCTTGTTACATCTTCATTCTGCAAACAAGAGCCTTCCTGGTGGTAGATCAGACTAACCCTGCATGAAATTACTTTGGTAATACCAGTAGAATGTTAGTAATTTGTGCAGTCAGAATCATTGGAAAAAGCTGTTTACCCTGTGCTGTTGGCACACCCAAGCGATTGCAGAAATGTCAACGGTGTGAAGGGAATCTAGCGTTTCTAATTTCATAGCAAGTAAACATAGACTAAAGGCATTTTAATGTATTTCAGAGTCAGGGATAGTATTTGTAGCACAGCATTTTATGTTTCTGGCTTTTAAAACAGGCGGGAAAAGGGTGGAATTTGAATAGAATTTTATTTAAAGCAGGATGGGTCATCTCTTTGCTGATTTTGCTGTTTATAAAGGAAAGTTTTACATGCATTTCTCATATTTAGGAACCTGTCCTGCAGAAAGCTGCCAAGCTGATGTTATTTAGGCTGCAATTTCACTTGAGACAAACGACAGGCCCATGAAAGCTATACTGATGTAGCAGGCTAGAGTTACAGCAGATGCTCAAATTGTAGTAAAAGCCAAGCTGCAGGGTCCTAAAGGTGTTTTTCAGGTCAGTTTACAGCAGGAGAGTGGTTGTGAGGCAATATGGAGATTTGCAAAATGTCCAGTCAGTCTATATTTTTATGTAAAACTTGCTTGGCCTGTTGAAAGCCATTTTATTAATGGTATTTAACATGAAGTGTTTATTAATGCCACTTGGCTTAATTTTCAGTTTATGTAAACGGTATATATAAATTAAATGTTTTCAAAGCGTAACATTTCCTTCTCCAGTTTTACAATTTACTGCAGCTAGCCATGCAAATTAGCGAGGGGAGTGGCTCTAACAATACAAATAATGAGTTCTTTGTAACTGATACACTGACCTAGGGAGGAGCCCACACACACAGTTTTTTGTTTTGTGTGTTTCTTTCATGCACATTTCATCCTCTATGCCACTTGTTTACGAAGTCACTACGTGATTCATGGCATTGCTTCTTTCCAAACACCCACTCCTCTCATCTCATGATTATCAGCTTGTTGTCCAGGGTTCGGAGGATGTGTGGCCTTTTTTTTAAAACCCAAAACAAAACAAGATAACATATTCCATGGAGTATTTTCAGCTTTGTGCACTGCATCAGCACCACTGGCTTAAAGCAGTCACTCAGCATGATGCTGCCACCTCAACACTTAACAAAGAGTTCTTTGGTTTAACAGCTTATCTGAACCCTAATAAACACTTTGATCCTCTCAGAGGATTTAATTAGTCTCTGAATATAGAGCTCAAATCTGGAAAATGATGTGATATAAACCCAAGCTTGTTCTAAATGTGAGTCACAAAAAAAATCTATAGTCAATTTTTACAATTCTCCATAAACAAACTGTTAAATGTCCAGTATGACATTTCCAGCCAAATATAATTTATCTTTGTATTTAGTGTAGTTTGCTATAAAGCATCCAAAACTACAAAGAAAGGGTGTAAATATTGCAAATAATGCATTCCAAGGCATGAACTGAATGCGAGGCAACCTCTGTCTTTCCCTGTCATTATAACCACTTCAGTGGGCGTTCTTCTTCACTTTTCTAATGTTTTCTCAGAAAAATCCTCCTCTGAGTACAAGAACAAACCACAGTTCTTCATTTTTATGACTTTCAGACTGTTGATTAGCTCAGCAGTGTTCAGTCTGACACTTTCAGGCCATTTCTTCTCGTATGCAGTGCATGTATTACCATAGTGGTGTTCCTGCACTGCTAAGCTGTATCTTAGTAACACCTGGACCAATAAATCAGCTTGAGGTCTGAGCACCTCCTATTAACTATATTTTTTTTATGTACAGTTTTTCTCCAGTCTCTCTTTTTTTAAATTACATTCCCCAAAATAAATCTGTATGAGTTTGCTGTATTCCACATAGAGAGGTTCCATATTTACATCACGCATGCCAGCAGATTTGGCTGAATTTCTTAGTTGGTTTCTGATAGATGTTAGTTTGTTTGGGCTCTGGTAATTTCTTTAACCAAGCCTGCAGTATAGATTATACAATGGAGACAGGAGTGTGCACACATAACTGTGTCGATGTCCTTGAGCATCTGAGGGGTGGTGTGGGGTCTGGGGATCCAGTTGGCAGGTTCAGTCAGAATATGATTGCCTGCAAAGTGGTTAGTTTGGGGCTATCACATCATCCTGATTACCTGGACAGGTTATTTTCTCTTTCTCCTTGAGCCTCATGTCCGTCTATCATCAGGAAACATCCAGGGGAACACCTCTAAATTGACCAATTCTCCTTGCTAATAGAAAACTTGACTTGCAAGGAGTCACCTGGAAACCACACCGTCCCTACTATTGGGTGGCACTGGGTCATCTCAAAGCTGTGGAAATTTCATTTACGTCTCCCCTTCTCCTTTATCTGTCTGTTCATCTTTCCTTTCAGCAACCCAGTGATTGCCTGCCCCCCTTCAGGGCTTTCTGCCTTTCTCCTGGTGATACTGGAGATGCAGTGACAGTAAATGAACCAGGCAGGGAGAAGATCTGAGAGGAAGATGAGGGTTTCCGATTAGAGATGGCCAGATCAGAAAAATGAGTAGCCTAACTTGGGAAGTAAATGTCCGCCACTTTGTTGATGAGTCATGAACAGGTTTTGTATCTCACCAGAGAATTTCGCACACAATGCAGAGATGCGACAACAGATTCTGTCATTCTTCTCATGTTGTCAACATACAGTATTAATTAGTCGTGAGGGTACCTGAGCTGTCTGCGGCAGCCGTTCTCGCTTTAGGATGCCATCTTTCCACCATCTGCTGTTGGAGTTAACTTGTCGAATTGGGAGCAAATGGCATTCCTATTAATGTCTCTGCAGTTATCTTTCAGCAGCTTACTGACCCACTGGGTGGATATGATCTGGAGTGTGAAAACACACCCTGTGTTGTTACCACTGGCAGAGCACAGTGTTGTTCTTATTCTCACAGATCTGCTTGTTAAAGCCATGCTGAGGCATGACTAGTGAGGGTCCTTCTCTTTTATGGATGTTAGCTGGAGCCTTCCTCTTTGCTGATTTAATCTGTTAGAGGTTGTAAAGTTGCAACTTCTTGTACGAATTGAGGAAGGATAATCTTCTAGTTATATAAAAATATGAAACAAACTTTCTTTTATAACAAGGAGCTTATTGTAGTTGGAGGTTGTTCAATCACATGGGGATAGTTACCGTAATAAGCTCTTTTGAACAGATTTAGTAGTTTAATTTTTAACCTCTAAGCAGCGACCTGTTAATTAATACCTACTTAGAAAAGTGTCTCTGCTAAAAGAGTGCTTACTTTACAACTTTGCTTCAATTAATCTATTTGTTTTAGCCTTCTAGTGATCGGGTCCTTAGAAACATATCTCTTCAAACTTGAAGCAGTCATTGAGAGCAGCTGATAGTCCAGCTTCGGCATTTGGGGTTTTGCTTTTCCTACCTTATAAAAATGTAAGCAAGCTAAATTTCTCATTGTGTAAAACCCAACCCAAAGTCATACATGGAAATGGCATGTCCCACACATTCATAGTGAAGACCTTTAACTTGTCCGTTGTGCTGTCGATGCCCTGCAAGGAGGGTAAGCCACCAAAAGGTCATTGCTTAAGCAGCTGGCTTTTGCGATTGCTGTAAAAAATAATGTTACCTGTTAAAGTAAAGTTTAGCAGATTTAGAATGCCTTTGAAATATCTTTCTAAGCAGAAGAACCTGTAACTACTGAAACCGTAATGTTTTACAGTGTGTTGACTTTCACTTCTATTGACAGGAGGACTTTGAACCACGATAAAGTGCAGCGTTTCTGAGTGCTCCAAAGTCCTCTTGTCAGTAAAATGTTGTTGTTTCTAAATCCAAGTTCCAGACCTGGTATTAAAAGTTGAGAAACACAGTGGCTTAAGGTTTAAAGTAAAGTTTTTACTGTCAGATGGCTTTGCTAATGTTGGTCCCTTTCTGTCTTATTAAATTCAAAGCCAGTGCTGCCTTCTAAAAATAAATATTTGACAACCTTTTTGGAGATGCTGATGAGACTTAGCACTTACTGTCATTGTCAAAAAGACCAACACCTTCTTTGATTTCCATGGTATTATTTTGATTGGCCAGAAAACGTACACAGACCTGGCAATAAGGATGAACCAAATGCCCTTTTAAAACAACCTTCCTTAATGGCTTTGCATGAAGGATGATCTCCATGTCAAGTTACGCTGGTGCAATACTTCCAAGTTTATACTATATGGAACATGAACATTCTTTACCAATGGCCAGGGTTCCTCAATCCTAGTCCTTGAGGTCTGGTGTTCTGTACCTTTACCTCTGTCTCTGCTTCAACGAACTAGAGTCAAAAAATGTTGTTATTAGCAGAACTCTGGAGAATTTGAGTTCATGCTGAAGAGGTAATTCAGCAATTTGATTCGGAAGTGAAAGAAGAGACATGTCTAAAAGGTGCAGGACATCGGAGCTCACCATGGGCTGATCATTTTGTATACAAATGTATAGCTCTTGTTTTAAATTAATATTCTAACTTTCTGAACAACATAACATCGAAGTTATCATAGGCTGTGGGAATTCATCTAAGGGAACAGAAAGGATTGCTTTAAATGTGCCTGTTTTACACTGTTCTAATGTGGTGTAATCCACCTGTAGGTGAGAACACATTAGCCTGACACATGAATGCTTTTGACACTGCTGTGAGGCATTTTCCAGGTATGAAAGGGGCTTAGGATTCCCAGCAGTCCCATATTTTGGGAATGTGCTCAGTAGGCAGAATACTATAGTGTAGCTATGGCCCAGATCTCATTAAAGCACTCCAGCAGTACAAGTTACATCATGTCAGCTTTCAAACATGTAGACTGACAGAAGGTAACGGGAGTTACAGTCTGTGTAACTGACTGCAAGCTGGACACCAGGGAGGGCCTGGATTGAACATGTCTGGTATTAGTGGAGAGTGGCTGTTGGGCCCATATCACATGTTTCTATGAGTCAGTCAGGAAATCGATAAACTCCTGCGAGTAGACACTTAATTTCTGTATGTGACATGAAGTACAGAGCATATTCCTGCCTGAGTCCCGAATGTGTCACATGATGGGGTTATTTTTCAACTCTGAAATCTGAGCTGCAGGATCTGCCAAACGAGGTTAGCAAAAACATCAAGTTTCAATGCAACATCTCAACCTCTACCAGAATGTCATTTAAAGTCAAATTGAATCCTTTGAAAGTACATTTATAAAAAAATTACTTTTATCGAGTTAAAATTCACATGCTTTTACTGTACAATCGTATTAAACAGGATTTTTTCCCCCTTTTATCTCCTCTTTTTTCATCTTTTGCTCCTTTTTTTGTTTTTCCTCTTCTGTTCTACTTACATTGCAGTGTCCATATAATCTGTAAAACTCCCTGCATAATTATAATAAAGCAATTTATATGCATGAAAGAAGACAACTATTCTTATTGCCACATTGCTGGACAGGAAAAAAACATGATTTTTTATCAATTAAAATTATTTATTAAGGTAATTAAATTTATTTTATTTTATTTTTTAACTTTCCTTAGTTAAAAAAACAAACCCTTTGCTTATATTTAATACCAGTAAGTATAATTATATTATATTAATATATTAGGTTTTTGGATGAAGTGTATCCCCAGGTTCTTCAAACTGTTCTAATCTCATAAAGTATGTCTTGTTTACTCTGAAACCTTTCTGGATGCCACATGATTGATGCCATTTTACCTCAAATATTGCTGCAACATGAGTAGAAAACATGACTTCAGGCATGCATTTATTTTTTTGCTTATTGTAATTTTATTCAAAAGATGTAGATGTGAGCAGTGGGTATATAGCAAAGTGGGACCCCTTTTTAACAGGACGACAAAGTGATGTGGTTGAGTGTTTGCATCATGTGTTTCTGTTGGTTAGGTCATGGTGGTAAAAAGCAGCTGTTGTCTGCTGAGAACTTAACAGAAATAGCCCCTCCTCATCACCCCCCCATACCTCAAATAGACTTTTGCATATGGTGCAAGGTTATGTTCTAGTCCAGTTTTAAATCTCCTTGTCAAGAGTTTCATGGATAGAATCTACTTGTTTATCCTGAGTTACTTTACTGTTTTGTGCAAGTCATCCCCCTGAAATCAGATCTTGTCATTTTAAAACATGTTTTGGTGTTGAGCTTAAGCAAAAAAACAGCTTCAAAATCAGAAGTGTGGGAGTGTCTTGTTTTGTTGTTTTTTTGTGTTCTTGTTCAAACTGGAAAAGCTCTTCACAAATCATGATGTATTGATGTCAGTGGTAGAAGGGGTCTAACATTAGCCTGTCTTGTTATCACGACTCCTGTCTCTGTTCCACCAAAAGGGCTGAAAACAGAGACTCACCTGCAGACAGTTGATAAGTGGTTTAACTTCCTACCTATTTCTAAAGAGAATGGAAAACAATCTTAAGCAAACTATGGCAAACTGCTAGTGTTTCTAATGCTACAGCCACATCAAAGTGCCATAATATTCCTGTGTGTACACTTACGAGGAAAAAAGGGTTATGAAAAAGCATCTGAATAAGCTGTAATTATTTTCTAGTCCTAAAAATGATTAACCACAATTTCAAGGTCTGAAGTCTGAAGGACTGCATTAGTAAAATGTCATGTCATGACTCCTTTAATGTCTTTTTACTGGTATTTATATAATTAAATGGATACAATGAAATGTAAATCAGACAAACACTTTTACTTTATTCACAAACGTGTTTCCAACCCCTTTTTACTCTATTTCCCTTAGATAGTTATCACAAAAACCACTTGTCTTTAGATGACACCTAAATATAAAATTCATCACACGTGTGTTTTAATTTTAATATAAATCTATCTGTTCCGTGAAGTCCTTAGTGTTTTGTTAAGAGAACATTTTTGAACAGGCAGCATCATGAAGATCTATAGGGGTGTCAATCATTGCTACTATAAGGGACCTGAAAAGGATGGTAGAAACTTTTAGCATGACAGATATTAGTAATAACAATAAAAATCTGGTATTTCTTGAAGGAAAAGAAGCTTTTTGACCTATATATAGTGTGTAAGTTTACAGTAGTTTGAAAACCTTTGCAAGGCACTGTATGATTGCATGTAGGTGTTTCAAATTTGATATACTCCATTCAAAAATCAACTCTGCTTTGTTTATGTTTGGGGAAAATCAGTAGACCTATTTTTATTGCAACACTGTCACTTATGCTCTGACTGTGTTGCATAAGGATTTTGAAAGCAAAAAAACCCCCCGACCAAACCGATCTGAAAACCAGACATTACAAATATGGTATTTCCTCAAAATTAAGGAGACCCACTTGTTAGTTCACAGACATCCAGGAGTCCAGAAGCCACACCTATGAGTTGATGCTGTGTGCCTGGCTTGAGATAGATAAGAAATACTTAGTAATAATCCTCCAACAACCTGCTATCTCAGTACTAAGGTCTATTGCATCTCTTAATGTGCAGGACAGAGTCCCTGAAAGTGTTCCACTGTCATTGCTCTTTGCCATAGAAGACTACAAGTGTGGGCAGTTGTTGAAATATGTCTCCTTGGAAACATTATGATTTGCTCCGGTGTGTGCTCAGAGAAGTCAAACACAATTATGAACAAAGGAGTGTTGGTTTGCAGCAGCCCAGACTGAAATTAGTTCTGCTTTTTAGCAATTGTAGAAACATGGAGGTAAAAAGCAAAGGTGCATATCTCAGCCAGTTATGCTGATCTTAACGCCTGTCTGGGCCGGGACCAGGCTCTGCATGGCGGCATGCTGAAAAGTAGGAAATAGAAGACAATATTCCAACAGACGTTTAAGAGTCTATAGTAATTTAGTGACTTGTTCTACTTTCTTTATTTATTTTCTGCTCTTTTACTTGAAACTTTAGTTTTTTTAGTAACTGCAAGTAAATGTTCTTTTTATAGCTTCGTCAGGTTTTTGTCAGAATTACACCATATTTAATTCCACCTGTCATTCAATTGGCTCTGATTACCTTACCTACCCCTGCTTTGGAAAGTGAATAATAATAATAATACACCCCCTCAGCAAGATTCTGCCACGACCATGTTTCACTGTAGTGAAATTTAGTAATTTTGGTCTCATCTTAGCAAAGCATATTCTTCCCCATAAAGAATTTGCTTGTTGCAGCAAGCATGACTTCTAAGGTTCTGTTTTAACAAAAGCGTTCTTTCCACTTTTCTATAAAGGCCAGATTTATACAGTGCATAACAAATGCCTGTTTCTGTTGGCTGACCTGTGGACATCTACACTACTCTGTTTTCTGTTTATAAGGTATATATTTAAAGCTGCTTTGTGAAGGTTAAAATGCATTAAGGATTATATCAATAAGTGTAAAAAATGATACTACAATGCCCTCTATTTTGTGTAGATCTTATCTCTGACAAAAGGATACACAGTCCCTGCTCTGTCATGCCATATAACCCTGCTAAATGTTACATTATGAAGGTAATGGCATAGAAGAGTTGTAAAATTGACAGTAGCATTGATTAGACCTCTGATGGTTGACAAACTGCTTATTGTTATGAAATAACTGTTGAATAAAATACATCAAATTTAAATGAAATATTAAAGAAGCGGATATTCACAAATAAATTACTGAAATTATTAATAAAACATGCAGATTGCGTCTGCAATTCATTTGGTTAAAATATATTATTAGAATGGACTAGAAAATTAGAAATGCATTTATTTTTTTCTGTGAATATGTGTTCTTTTATTTTAAATATTTTTTATTGAGCAATGATTTTAATTGAAAAATAGGTATGATGTTAAAGCATCAATGATCTGACCACATGGACCTAAAACAGATCTTCTCAAAATGGTCTAAAACAAGCTGAAAATAAGGTTCAGTGGTTGATTTTAAGTACGCTGCTCTCTGTGTTTAAATTCCACTTCATCATCATCTGATGCCTTGTCAGTGCTAGCAGCCCAAGAGCATCCGACCGCATATTTCCAAGGTGAAAGTATTTTAGGCATTTCTACAGGGCTGTGAATCTTGAGGACAAAATGCATCCAAGATACAAGCTATGAACAGGCCCCTTTGGAAGCCCGATCTTAAGTGGGAACAGCTTGCAGGTTTTTTCCCTTTCTCTTTTGCAAAATTTCTTTGCTTCAGGTCTTTATTCTTTACTTGTTCTCAAACAATAATTCCCTGAGAGTATAGCTTGGGGGTGAAGAGGGTCGATCATCCCTTTCATCTGCAGGTGTGAGCTGCAGTAGTAGGCTGCCTCACTGCCTTAAAACATATGCAGCAAATTTCACTTGACATTCAGTCTGCCGCTGAACCAATACAAAAGAGAGATTGCAAGGCGCTGTGACAGAAATAGATAATAAAACACAGCTATTACTTTGAAGTCTGTTATTTTAAACTTGTTTTTAGCTCCCAGAGATCCACTAAAGACATTACCTCTTCTTGAGTTCATGGTGAAAAACTGGCTTGGTTATTTCAAACTTGTTTAGCAACTTAAAACTGGTTTGGGAATTTATTTCTACAAACAAAAATATAAAAAAAAATATAGATGTGGTGTTTTTGTGCATTTTAAACCCCATTCCTTCTACCACTAAATAGCAACATCCTCGACACACCGTCCCCACTTTGAAGCACGGTGGCGCCAGGATCATGCAGTGGGGATTATTTTATTTAGGGAACATCATATTAAGATCAATATAGTGCAAACCTTAAAAAGAAACATTTTGGAGGCTCCCTTTATGTAAAAGCAGCAGAAGGAAAGCCATTGTTGGAAGAGAGCCACGTCCCATTGAAGTTTGTCCAACATGTGGAAGGTGCTCTGGTCAGATGAGATCACAACAAAACTTTGTGGCCTGCATTTATGTGTGGTGTAAGGCTACAAAAAACTAAAAACTTTGACACTAACCTGCTGTTTACTAATGCAAACCATATGGAGATAAAGGCAGGTCAATCCTGGAAGAAAATCTGGCTGTAAAAGAATTGAAACAACTATGTGACAACAACCCTGACTCTAGCACCAAAGCTATGATGGAATGGGCTAGATAAATAGTTCTCTAACCCTTTCCTCAAGTACCACAGCCCTGCATGTTTTACATGTCTCCCTGTTGCCACACATCTGATTTAAATCAATTTCCTAATTCTTCAAGAGCCTTGACGTAATGGAAAAGTCTGTTAATCATTCTGAGTCTAAAACACGCAGACCAGTGATGCTAGAGGAACAGGATTGACAACCACTAGTCTAGATCTAGACTAGATCAAATCACATTCATGGATTTTCTTCCAATTAAAAATGATACTCTTTTCTGTTAGTCAATTACAAGATTTTAAAAACCTAGAAAGAGTCACTGCATTTTTTCTGCTTGAGGGTTTTATGATAAGGAAATAAAAAATTGCAATAAGCGAATGAAGAATTTTCCTCTTTAGGATGTTTATTTGTGGTAAATGATGTGATAAAGGTATGTTGCTTTCTACCCAACGAGCAAAAATAAAATGTATCTATAGAATTGTAAAGATTGGTTGTTCTATTATTCTGTATTTGATTCTAAAGCGAATCATTTCATAACAATTTGTTGGTTATTGTAGACTGAAAGTCTGAGGGCTACCACCAGGCCGCTAAATGATGAAGTGTATCATTTTGTCGTTATAGCTTCACAATTTTCTTTTTTTAAGTTTTACTTTGTTACTTTACTGAGCCTAAACGGCTGCCATTTTCTCTTTTTATCAACAATGTAATAAACTAATTCTGTCCAAATATGTCCTCTTCAGACCCAATCCTGCCAGAGGCTATTGAGAATAATATTTAAGATATTGATAGCAAAATGATCTGGATGTTCCCCTTAGGGAAAAAATTAAAACAACTCTAAAGAATAACATTTTTTTTGTGGGCTATTGTTAACGAGATATTGAAGCTCTGTAGCAGAAGGTTGCAAACTTTTTGTCTCATTAAAACTTGAGATTACAATGTGACAAATATATAGAAGTTTGAATTTGAAAATGTTGCAAGGATGTGTTTTAATGTATGGATTTTCTTCTTCTATGAGATGAGGATGTCTCCATAACCTGGTATGTCTCTGTGTCTTTCATCCTGCAGGAGGTGCTGCCTGCTATTTTCACCCGTCACACTGTCAGGAGAGCTCATGGCCTTCGGTCAGCAGCCCACCCCACGCTCTTCACCCAGACTCCCACTGCCCTGTCTCCACGGGTTAGTGATTCTGTACACGTATGGTCGTCTATATCTGTGGTTTGCTGAGAGAAATTAAATATGCAAACGGATTACTCATCGTTTAGATTATTGATTTCTCTGCCAATTAACAAACCTGAATGAAAATCAGTGTCTTATTGACCTGTTGACGGTTGACAGTGATAAGCTGCAGCATTGCCAGGTTTTTTTTATTTTGTCAGAGTTTCATCATTATTGCAGTTCCTTTTATAAAGGTAATTAAGGAAGTTTGCCAAAATGTTTGCCTTATGGTTTGGGAAGCATTTCAGTCAGCTAAACATTTTAATGAGGGCTGAAACAATTAATCAGATTAATCGTTAGCAGTTATTATAGAAAAAAATGTAAAAAAAATATATAATTCTTTTTCTGCCAATATGCTCTACTCAGAAATCCTCAAGTGGAGGGGTTTTAGATTCAGCTGGTTTGATTTAGTAAAAATCTTTTTTAAGGAAGCTATGGCTAGCCATTTATTAATAGATTAATAAAAAAAATTATCAAAAGATTTATTGCAAAATAATCGTTAGTTGCAGCCCTAATTGTGATTTTGCCATTAAGAAACGGAGAGATCTCTTTGGTAGCTTTGATCATTTAGACCAGATAAAGGTCTAAAAATCACCTCTTGGTATTTTTAATCCACTGTTGCTGTTCATGTGTTTACTATTTTTTTTAAACTGATGCTTCAACAGTGTCTATTGGTGAAGCTAATAAAGTTTGATGTTTGTTCGAGACTTTGTTTTATAGACTTCTGTCCATGAAAGTCAGATAATATCCAAATATATTCAAATGATCCTCATCAGTGGTGTGTCCTCTTTGTCTGGTTTCCCATGGGTGTGTAGGGATGGGCTTCCTGTTTATCATCTAAAAAGGCCACAGATAGTTGACACATCGACGACAGGGATGTTAGATGCAAACTGTCTTACACTTAGGTTAAATTTTAGAAAACTGAATTCATCAATTTGAAGCTAAAGGTAGAATGAAATGTTGTTCCTGCATATATATATGTGTATATATATTTATGCACAAGACCCATCAGAACTAGTAGGGGATGAAAATTTTATGATGAATAGGATATTTGTTCCTTGAGTGCTTGCAGGTCTCAGGCTGTAGATATCAGTGCGATAACTCCTCTCTCAGCCAATGCAGGGCGTGCATAACCTTTGTTTGAGCTGCTGCATGTGTATTCATGTGTCACTGAGGGATTTGAAAATTGGATAAACCAGCGTTCGGGTCTGGACAGAGCAGGAGCAGATGCTCTGTAAGAGATCAGCAGCACTTTTCTGGGGATTGTTTACATTTTCTGAAGACTCTGAAAGGAGAAAGCAGCCAGAAAAGCATACATTACATACTTTGTCCAATAGTAAAAAAGTGTCTGCTGCAGACTCATGTTCCTGTTTACAATGGGATGAAATTACTGTACACAGCTGATGAGGAGCTTATCGGTGGGGTCCCGAACGTCTCTCCTGGTGCTGTGTTTCTTCCTAACGTGAGCTGTTTATGCAGAGGGCAAGGAAGGAAGGAAGGGAGGAAGGAGAGACGCGAGGCTCAGCAGGGAGAGGGTGCCTTGCCAGGTCCTCTTCCCTCAGTTGGGTAGCTGGTAACTGAGGATGATAGTGTCGTAACAGGATTACCTGGAAGAAGCAGATATGCTATACACAGGCTTTGTATGAATAATAAAGAAGCCTTAAACCCCTCTCACAATACGCGTTCTGCAATGTTGAGGTTGTTTTTTTTATATTTCAGGCTCCTCTTCATTTCTTATTCCTGCACTGCTGCAGTACAGTTTCATCCTCTCCTCCTTTGCACTCCCTCCTTCTCTCGCTCCCCCTTTCAGCAATCCTCAGTTTATCCGCAGCTTCACTCGTGCTCCTATGGGTCACGGCTGCGCTCCTCTTACCCGCACAGGGCCAAACTCTGCCGGGGCACATCTCTTGCATAAACTTCTCGTTGCGCCTGCAGCCCAGAATGCAGTGACAGTTGTCAAATGTCACATTTCAAAGCGACATGGAGACAAGACAGAAATCTCAATGAGGAAGATATGGAGATGTTTGTTTTTCTCTGGAGCTGAGCCATGGGGTACCTGGGAAAACAGAGAGGATTTGTCCATCATGTCAGGATTTATTGCTCTTTCTTACAACTTGGATCAAAGTTTCCATAAACTACTTATAGGTTTAACTATTATGTAAGATTTGAAGTACAAGATTTAAACAGATGACCAATAACTGCTGCTAATTTTCCTTAGAATTAAGAAATTAAAATAAACTCTTGCAGAGAAGCTTCACCCTTCTGCAGCCATCTAAAGGCTTGTGGCATTATTCAGTCTGAATATTTGATCACCCTTCTTATCAGATATGATAAAGCTCGTTCTAAATGGTTGGTTTCCTGACCGATCCATACTATTTCAATAGGGTGACCTTGATGCCTTTCCAGAGGCTTAATCAAGCCTACTTTATGTATCTCAAATACCATTTTGATGTGTGTTGGGGATCCAACCAGAACAACCAGTCCTATCCAAGTTTAAACCATGCAGCTGCTGATTTAAGGAGAGGTTAGTGAACTTGACAGGATTCCCCCTCTTCCTCTATTAATCGATCTACTTGGACACTGCGCCTTTTGCTTTGATCAGTAAAGCAGTACCTCAGCATGATGTTGCCACCACCAAATTTAAGCTGCGATATTCAGGTAAGCTTAAATGTGTTCTTGCCACATTCTAAGTATATGTTTTCATGGAGTCCCTTAGCTTTGGACAGTGAGGACATCAGATATTGGCTTTAAATTCATAGCGAAAAAGAGACACACAAACTATTTAATAACTAAACACCCAGCTGCTTAAGTTTACTTCTTTTGCAGCCTATTAATCCCTGAAGTGCTGTTGCAGGAAGAACTGCGGTTTAAAGTTTGACTTCTCTGATGGCTTCATAAAGAAAAACACTTGACATTGACCTGTCATCCCACATGCAACAGTCTCCCCATCTATGTCAAACATTTGTTTCAGTCCAAAGCACAAAGATGTGTATTTATAGAGCATCTCCCTCTCTTTGTGTTTCGATCGCTTACTCTCCTTTTATGGCATGCAGTCTCTTTAAGCTGCGACATCTATTTGGATCATAAACAGCCCAAATATGTAATTCATCACCCAAACAGCGAGACTTGGTTATTGAATTCCCTTTTGCCTTATTTGTTAGGGTTTTAAAGTCAGGAAGATTGAGTTGTTAATCTGTTTTTACGAGGGAGGAGAGCCCCGTAAAAGAAATTTTGAAGACTTGACCTTCAATAACTGAAGATCAACAGATTCGTGTTTTTTTTAATAACATTTCTCATTACATTTTTGTATTGTGCTATTTGGTAATGATGCTTTAGGAGTTGTTTTTTAAGCGTTTTTTTTAAATCAAAGACATGAAGTTCTCTCATCTGTCTGCTTTAATGATTTTTAAACTTTTGGTGCCAGACTTGCTGGGCTTTAATTAACTCTGTGCCTAATTAGGACGTTAAGCTCCTTCGTCTGTAATTTCCTGTTTTTAGTGAGAGTTCATTGTCATTGCTACTGTTATCAGATTTTGAAGTGCCAGCTGTCAGCAGTGAGGACAAGAGCTGAAAAGCCTGAGTTTGAAGTTTTGAAGGTTTCATGTCAGTGTGGGGATGCTAACTCAGATTATCAGACAGACGGCCCGTTGACTGAAGGTAAATAAAGACGGCATGGGAGCTGATCTTGCTTAGTAATGTAGAGAAGCAGGTAGGAGGATGATGTTCATGATGTGAGGAAGAACATCTTTGCATTAGGTTCCCCTAGAGAACATCTTATGATGGCCCCAAAACTTTCAGCACAGAAACTTCAAAGCGATTTCCAGGCCGAATGTGTGATGGAGAGAAAGTTTCCTGAATGATTCAAGTCTATGAAACTTTTTGAACAAAATACAATAGTCTGCCATTTTCTGTCAGAGCTCCATGTACTGGGAGAGGGCTATTGATCGTCTCACCCCAAACTTTTATTGATTGCCCACACAAGAAATCAACACTAACTTGGCTGAACAAAATAAGATAAATATATTTTAAACAAAATGCTTGTTGGGTTCAGCTAACGTCAATCTCTGGTGTCTCGAAAATATGAGAGGAATTAAATACCATGGAGGGGATTTTAGGAATTTAGAAGAGAGCAATGATTAAAGCAGGAGAGCTACCCTGAGGAGTCCTTTATATAGAAGCTGAACACGGGCCTGCTGATTAAATCTGTGAGCATCATCCTAATGGAGTCACATTCAGTTTTAATGAAAAATGAGATGCAGTTAATTGTTTTGAAGCATAATGAGTTGATGCGATTTGGTAGTAACGATAGGAACAGACGCTGAAAATAAACCTGTAAACATGTCAGCAGTCGTACAGAAACACAGCAGGAGATTACATGATTCATACTCACTGAGGAAAAATCTGGAGTTTCCTTTTCAGATGTATTTCAGTCCAAAAAAATATAATATTAAAATGTTTATTGCCCAGATTTAGGTTTTTCTTCCCCTCCTTCTGTCTAACCTCCCTTTCCATTGACCTATCTTTCACTGTTTCTTTCTCTTGTTCCTTCGTTGTATCTTCCTCTGTATTTTGCTCCACTTTAATTTCTTTAAAAAAAAAGATGAAGTTAGGAAATAACACTTTTTCCGTTATTATACCCCTGAGGGGTATTTTCTATTTTAAATTGAGAGGAGCAGAGGTGCCAGCGTTCCATAGATTAAAAGCTATCCACTGTAATACAGCATTTAACCCCATTTTCAAAAATGAATACAAAATGCTTTCAGATTTCACATTAGAAGCTGGTTTTAGCATCTTCTATTATCATGGTAAACATGACCAAAGACCTTTATTCCTAATATTCTAACATATCATTCTTTTTCCAAGTCAGTAAGAAATAGGATGCGCAATAAGAACCAAAACAACACCTTTACTCTGTTCAGCCTTCCTGTTATTGGCTTAAAGTTTTGCTGTCTCTCGCGTCCTTGCAGCCTAAACAAGATGAAAAGCAGTATCGTCAAAGTCATAGAAAAAAGATTTGTTTCTGAAATGTTTTCTTCCTCTGAATTTATTTTAAAACACCTCGCCCATTCTGAAAATGGTCAAAATTAATCTTTTTCCCCCCAGGTTCAGTATCCAGAACAAGGTGCGGAAGTTGTCCTCAAGGCCTTAATAACACAACAGTCTAATAAAAATGGTGTTGTTTTGCATTTCGTGGAATTTTACATATAATCTCTGTGCAAATGACAGAAGCAGACACATTAATTATTTTCATGCTATCACTAGCAAGCAATATGTTGTTGCGATATGTTGCTACAGCTTCCCTATACAATGACTATCTAGAGCTGGATGTTTATTAGACATTACTCTTTCATATTTATCTGTTTTCAGAGAAAATTAAGGCCATTGTTGTGTAGACGTACTCTCTAAATGCCTGCCCTGAAAATTATATTGGAATTTTTGGCCCAGCTGATCCATCAAATCAAAAATCATATTATTCTCATCAAGAAAGGATTTCTCTGTGTATCTCATTCAGAAATGTCCCAATTATGAAGCTATTGTAACTCAAAGTTCTGTGCAGCACTTTTAGAAAGTGTAATGCAGTGACTTTGTAGGACTTCCTTCATCCTAGTTAACACCAGTCATCAAACAGGGGTCATGCTGTGTCGGGCAGGGATGACCCCAGGAGACACTCTTCAGTAATCACCTAAATCTCTATTTGCTGTGATAAAAGCCCTCAGATTAACTCTCAATACACATTACCATCATGTAGTGCAGCTTTGTGTTTACTGCATGCCCCAAATTATCTCTGAGAAGCGAACGAGCGGCAAGACTTCGTCCCTAGTGGGAAATGCGATAGGAAGCGTTGGCCGCCCTTGTCCAAGCTCACTTGCCAACATCCAAGCTTGACCAAATCCCTCAGTGTAAGATGGAGGACAATGGGGAGGAAAAAACAATAGCAGCATGGGGTCAAGCAGCAGACGGGGCCCTTGAGGATGATGGAGAAAGAAATCACATTGAAATAGGGAAGTATTGAGAAGGAAGGTCAGGACGGTAGGCAGCATACTGATGATGAGGATTATGATGGAGACTGAGGACAGAAAGACAGAGGCTGCTTAGCTAAGTTCAAAATGTTAAAGAGTGTCTGTCATCCACTTTTGATTTTAGGTATAGGTTGGTGTGAGATTCAAATGTTAACAGATAAAATACCCTTTTTTTTAATAGTTTTTATTAACAGAAAAAAAAAAAAATAATAAAAACTTTCCTAGTAAACGAAGATCCTTCTACTAAGATGAGAAATTTAAGTGATTATTGTGATCAGGTTGTTTTCTATAAGATTTGATTATTCATAAATAGGATTATTTTGGTACATAGAGTTAAAGAGAATTTATTGTAACTTAAATAGGTTTTCCTTTTGTGTATACAGTAGGTATGCACTGTACTGTAGCATACATTATTCATTTCCATATACTAAAAATGAATCATGTCTTAAGTCAAAAGGAGAAATCAACAAACTAATTAAAATCATTTAATAGCTTTTCCTTATATATTTTGTTTATTTATTTTTTATTATTAAAAGCATTGCATGTTAAAAGCAGACATATGAATATAAATATGATGTTAGCCATAGGCTAAGTTCTATCACTGGTCCTGTGGCAGGACTTACAAAGGATATAATTTGATATTATTTTTTGATAACGCAGCTTTAGTTGAATCATAGGCAGTTTTAACAAGTGTGTTTTAAAAGAGCAGTAGGGAATATAGAGCAGTGCATAGAATAGCTTTTCCTTTTTCATCGTTATTGTTGTAACATAGGCTCTAATGGCACAATATACACAATAATTAGTAAAAACATCCACATATGGGAAACTTGAAGGCCCTCATCTTGGACATAACGTCACATCTGCTTTCATGGGTTGGGAATACAGTATCGACAGTGGCCTGTAGTCAGCCTGCAGGAGGTTGATGTCATTCATATAACATGAACAGGACTATCCAGATTACCCTGACCTATTTCAGTATTCCTGCCAGACTCTTAGCAGCATCAATCAGTTCTTTTTAGAAATATCCATTTTAGATAATGTAACTTAAGCATCATATTTACTCCAATTACTATCAAACTACCATGATGTTTGTTAAATGGTGCTGCCGGGTTTTTTTTTTTTTTTTGGCCTTCACCTAATTCTTTCATATGAAAAGTAATTCTAAGGATCTTTTTCACATTATAAAGAAAAAAAGATCTAAGTTTATTGATGATAATTTGATTATCTGTAACTGTTATGGGTGTCTCCCAAGAAGCCTGAATGTAAGAGAGGGATTTACAATGTGGTTCAGCATAGGATTAGCTTCACAGTGCTCTGTATGAAGGATCTCCATGTATATATGCATGCAGGTGGCCCCTGCCCCTTACGTAATTTATTCTACAAAACACTATAGAAATGCTTTATCACCTTGGATCAGACGTCTCTAGGTGAACTAGGTGTGCCTAATATTTATATGACCATTTTGGTGAGATAACTGTTAGCCCTCTGCCTCTGATTTTAATAGAGCATTAAAACGGATACATTTCAGGATGTCTCCTCATTGTATCTGGGCATCCTAGTTCTTAGAAGCATGTAAAAGTGTAGCAGTCCTTTCTTTCATAGCCAGATGGCTGATGGTGAGCCCCCAAGTCACAGGGCAGGGGAAGAGCTCTTTACTGTAGTCATGCTGACACTTTTTCAGCTCTTTTATCACAATGCCACTGAAATGGGATAGTGGAACAATTCTCTTGTTTGGAGCCGTAAAGTTTTAAAACCTTGGTTTACCTGTCTAGCGGTAACTGGCCCATCCTTGGGCGACCCTGTTTGATCCTTTACAATGCTGTCGGTTTTGTGAGCTCTGTGTTTCTCCACGACTCCCAGAGCTGTCAAAGCCGTGGCCATCCTGTTGGGTCCTGAGTACTGGTCCGCCCCCACAGCTGTCTTTCATCTGACGGCAGGACAGCGTGCTAATTTGTCCCGCTGCCCTGCAGGTGGGGAGAATAACTGCTGCTTCTGAATTATTTCTTCAAACTGTCCAAACTGTGTATGAAGGCCTGCTGCTCACCAAGCGGCCCCATGGCACAGGGCCTGTGAATATGTTATGTTTGTAGTCAAAAGCCTGGAGTGTTTGCTGTTGAGAAAAAATCCAGAGGCCTTAAAATGCAGCTCACTGTGACATTTATCAGTGTTTTTCTCCAGCATCTTGAGTAATTATAGAGAGATTTGGAGAGAAAACACCCTATCCATTAACGGATACTCATAATATAGATGTTAGCATGAGGGGAACTGTGATTTACATCTGTTTGGGTCTGATGTTGTGGGTTTGATTCCCCTCCACTACTTGTACATGTCTGTTCAACTTCAAGCATGATACATTCAGTAATACCGCTATTCTAACACCTGTCCAGGCTGTACATGGCCCATAGGAATGTTGAACATGCCATATAGACTCCCTGAATCAGCCGAGCGAGTGAGACCTTGAGTTCAGTCCCAGACTTTGGGGTACACTAATGAAGCCAGATAGCAAATGCCACAGACATGTCCAGGCACTGGAAAGAATAACTGAACTTCTGTTAGATTTTAGCTAAAGTTTTATTAATTAATTAACTTTTAAAAGTCTTGTTGAAGAAATGAGGGCCAGAGGAAAGGTGAAATGGGGACCTTTAAAGTAATTACCGAGAGGTCACAGTGGTCTGTCAGATATTGTAGAAAGCCCTGAATGACACCTCCTTACAGACCGGAAAACCTACATGTTGTTGTTAAACTCTGTAACACTGGACTGATCCTCCTACTAACTCTTTGTTTAGGCAAGGCAAGGCAAGGCAAATTTATTTGTATAGCACAATTCAGTACAAAGACAATGCAAAGTGCTTTACATGGTTAAAATATAGGAAAATAACACAGAATCAAAGCAAGTAGGAAAAAAAATAGAAAATAGAACATTAAAAACAGTTGACCTAAAGAACATAAAAAAGTTGAACTAATGTTGTTTCAGTTGAACTGTTTAACTAGAACAGTCGAAGGCAATCCTAAACAAATGTGTTTTTAGTCTTGTTTTAAAGGAACTCAGGCTTTCCGCACTTTTACAGTTTTCTGGCAGTTTGTTCCAGATAAGTGGAGCATAGGAACTAAATGCTGCTTCTCCATGTTTAGTTCTGGTTCTAGGTATGCAGAGCAGGCTGGAACTAGAAGACCTGAGTGGTCTGGAGGGTTGATAAACTGATAGCAAGTCTGTGATGTATTTAGGTGCTAAGCCATTCAGAGATTTATAGACAAACAGAAATATTCTCTATTCTCTGAGATACTTGCAGCCATTGTAAGGACTTTAGAACTGGGGTGATGTGCTCTACTTTCTTAATCTTAGTGAGGACACGGGCAGCAGCGTTCTGGATCAGCTGCAGCTGTCTGATGCACTTGTGAAAACACTGTTGCAGTAATCAATTCGACTAAAAATAAACACATGGATTAGTTTTTCCAGATCATGCTGAGACATTAGTCCTTTAATCCTGGAAATGTTCTTCAGGTGATAGTAAGCCGACCTTGTAATTGTCTTTAAATGCACAATAAACCCCAGTCAAAATAAAAACCATCTTTATGAGTTTCTTTTGGTAGAGTTTTATCTGCCAGGTTTTTAGTGATCAGGGGGTAACTAGAGGGGATCGCACACATCTCTATTTCTCCAGTCAAATACTGTTCCTAATAAACCTGCTTGTAAAGGGGTTGCTCCCTAGCCAGTAGAGATATGTCCCATTGCTGGCCACTTTATTAGGTACACCTTTCATAATTTAACACATATATTTCAATTACCCATATGGTAGCAACTCAAATCATTTAGCATCATATAGTAGAAGAAATTTGATTTTTATGTAGCATGGCTGTTGGCTCCAGATGGGTTAATGTAAGTGTTTCAGATACAGCTGCCCTGCTGGGATTTTCATGCCCAACAGTCTCTCAGGTGCACAGTAAAAAGCACAAATCAGTCGAGTCCACTGTCCCCTATGGGAGCATTTTTGAGTTTTAGATGCTGTTATTTTCCTCATTTCACGGTCAGTGGGTGGATATCTGAAGTGGAAAATCCCATGTCCATGTTGATACTCCTCGCTGATATCTGATATCTGTTAACTCAGTTTTCATATTATTGTCTTTTTTTCATTTTGTTGAGAGATAAAGCTGTTGAAGTTGTTGTACCACAGAAATAGGTTTTTGAGAAACGGTATAGTAAAAAAGAAAAAATATCTGAATAAAATTCAGAATTTCCTATAAATGCACATTAAATGGATCCAGTTATAGGAGAAAGTTTTCATTCAGTGTCGACAATTATCTCTAAGGAGAGTGAATCGTTGGCTGCCTTTACACATAAAGAAAAATAGAATGCTGACCGTTCAATAAAACAACAGAAAACAAAACAAGTTGTTGTTCACAGATTAATTCACAAAACCAGCCGGACCGTTATGAACACTCCAAAGCAATATCTGAAGTTTTACAACTGAAATAAAAACTGAGAAATATCTTGGAAGCTATATATATCTGATAATAACAAAGAACTACATTAATAACAGCAATATGATGAAGGTTTAATTGAAAACCAAAACAAATTATAGATTTACTTTTCCATTTCCATAACAGAAGGTTGTATAAAATTGTACCTGAAAATGACTGTCAATAAATAACAGCATAATTAAAAGGGACATTTTCCTTTTCAGAAAACATGTATGTTACGTTGTTTATGTTGTATTTGAGGATTTTGCTTCCTACCTCGCATGGTTAACGGTTTGATCTTGAAATCCATGTTTAGCTGGAAGAATTAGTAACTAACAATAGACTATGGTTGACATCGTGTTAATGCAGTTAGTAAACATGATTCATATCAACCTTTTTTTTGGTAACTAAAATGGATAACCATGAATTTATATGGTGTTTTATAGTGTCTTTATTAGTTTTTAAGAGATTTGGGTTTTACGGTTTGTGTTAAAAGTTTTTACCATTTCCCCCTCTCCACCATGTACGAAAAAATGGTGGAGAGGGGGAATCCTTTGGTAGAATTTCCAGCAATTAAATATAACAGCCTTTTTCAGGCAAATATATTTAAACGGTAAAGGTTTTAACCAAATTTTTGCTGATCTTAAGGCAGCACAGAAACCTAAAATAAAAACCCTTTTACTACCTTGCTCCATTTTCTATGTCAAGCTTTCTCATTTCGAACTGGATTACCTGTTTGCAGTACTTCAGAGATATCCAAGGTTATCTCACTTTCTTAATTATTTAATTAATTCCCTTTTTTTTTCTTTTTGTTTTTCTTTCATGAACTCAACCAGTTACTGCACATTGGTGATATCTTGATCAAGTAACTACCCATAAAATGGCTGTTTAAGTTCCTAGTTTTTGAACTTTTGATCTTAAACTTGAAACCAGTCACTAAAGCTTCTGTTTGTATTTAAAGTGAGAACTGGGTTGTGGGATTAGCTTCATAATTGAAGTGTCTGCTTTTTAGCTGCTGGTTCCAAAACTATTTGTTTTCATTAGTTGTTGAGCATCGTCAGCACTATTGTAGCTTTGTAGCTAATCCTCTTGCGATAAGTTAAAGATTAATGGTTTATTAGATTTAAATTTGATTAAATCATTTTATTCTAATAAATCATTTAATGTTACCATTGTCCACCAGACGACACAGCTGTGCTTAAGTTGAACTTCACAGATATTTGCAAGACAGGTTATGCTAGAATGCAGGTATGCAAGCGCAGGAAAAGGAATCGATCCAGAATCCATTCCGAGATTATTTACACTCTTTAATGGTGAAAATCCAGCAGAAGACACTTTATGTGGTTCAGTTTGTAAATCTAAATACTCAGTAAACTCCTTATGTCATCACCTAAATAGCGCCCATTTTGCCGTGCTGCATAGCGGAGCAGCGACAGTTTCTGTTCTGTACACAGAGGGCATTTGTAAAAAAATAAAAAAAGACATGCTAGCAATAAGGTAGCTTAGAGTTAATGCCTTTCATAAAGCCAAGTTGTATCTTTCACCTAAAAGAAACTAAAACTCCCTTTTTAAAATTGTTTCTAACAGCAAAGTCTCTCCCACCACTGAATGCTGGATCACACTAAAATCATCAGCTTTAGATCACAGCTTGCTTCCACTTCATTAAAACATCTTTTAATGGTAGTTATACATCACTGTACTTTGGAAATCATGAGTTTTTCACATGTTATTTATTTTCTTTTCTTTTAGTTTTGTTATATGTAAGGTTTAATCAGGTGCATTTATTACAGCTGACACAACAAATTGTTAAAATACCATGATGTAAATTTTTTTTTAATTCAGCATATTCTAAAAAGATGTATCACATCATGTTGTGGAAAAATTCCCATTGATACAGGAGAAAATGCAGATTTTTAAGAAAATTGCTGCTTATCGATTATCAGTCGGTTGATTAATAAGATCAATCAGCTTTAGTCAGATTAATCTAACAATAACTTGCATGCCTAATAGCAATGTAAGATAATAACTTGTTTCAATCAATTTCATGCATTTACCTCCAGAAGGAAGATATTCTCTAATAAATGATCGGAAGTTTAACTAAAACATGTATTCTATATATTTTTTCTCCATGTGAGACATATTGGATATTGAAATTGGACCTTAGTAAAGTAACAACGTAATGCACGTCAAAACTTTATTTACCTTCATCATAATGTTTTTACATAGCTGTAAATTTTATACATGTATTTCTTTATTTAATAAGTCAAATTTTTATGAAGAATAGGTTACAAAGCCGTAACAAATTTCTTAATCTATACTGCATTCAGCAGTATAGATCATAGATTTATAATATATATAGAAGTGGAATAGTTTTGACATCCTTGCGGCTGTGGCTGAATTGATCCTGTTAGGGTCACCAGGGAGGTCTGGATTGATGGGTTTATAATGAATGTAAGAGGAGGATTTGCATATAATTGGCTTCAGTACATGTCTACACATACCAGTGAGGTCACGTTTCATTTAGGAAGAAAGGGATTATTGGAAGCAAAAATTGACAAGAGAGTGAGGTGGCCTGCTTTAGACTGAAAATGTTGTTTGTGAAATTAACACTGAAGCAAGCAGCTAGTGCCATCTGGTGTGCAAGCTTTCAAACAGGTCCCCACTGTGCCTGCAGATTGACCACACACATGAACACACCTAATAAAGGCATTGTGTGTAAATAAGTGCCCATTACTTATGCAAACACCATTTTCCATATTTAACCTGCGCCTATTTCAGAGGTGATCCAGGGTGTGCTGCTGCTTGGCTCGATCCAATCTTTGCAGAGCACCAAGGCACACAGCTGCCGGTCTTCTAATCACACGTGTTTAAACCTGCACTGCTTATTAATAATGCATCATATTCTAGTGTTGTTTGTCCCAATGAGCAGTGTGTGTATATGTGTTTTGAGGGAATGGGTATTAAACTGCAACAGGCCCATATATTGAGGACCAGATTCATCCACCGTTGAGATCTTATCCCATAGATTAGACGTGCTGGGAGCCGGAATTAATTAATGAAGGCATGTATTGCAATGCTGTAAAAGATTAAGCAGGAATTATTTATATCTTGCTGCGATGGGGTTCGGGTTTCTGATGGCTTCATTTGGGCGAAGTTGTTTTCAAGTCTGCATTGCAGTGGAGCGAGCAGATTAGTGGGTGCTTTCACAGGGCATGGCATGCTCTGTCACGGTTTCTCTCACAGCGTGCGAGTGGAGATTACTTAGTGGCATGGCTTTCAAAGAACGACACAGACCATGTTAATGGCTTTTACAATGGAAACAACGCAATCTGCAGAAAGGACAGCAATCTCTCTTGTTACATAAGCTCATCACCATTGAGGTGGTAGAAGCAACGCTGAGTGTGTTACACTTTTCTCTTTGAGGAAGCCTGTGTGGCTACCTTGATTTGGTCCTTGCTTCTCTGTCTGTGTTTGAGTAGTGTGCAGGCAATTTATGTATCTGGAGGTGGCACAGGTGTGCTGTTAATCTACAGAGAAAATATGGTAATCCATGCTCTATAAAATATGAAAGGATTTTACAAACTAGAACAGTTTATTGAGCGATCCTAAAGAGAATCCAAAACAGCTTTGGTCTCTATTTAAGATGAAATCAGTTATCTAGCATTATAAGTGATTTCGACAAAGACTATGTTCCAACAAATGTTGATTTCGTTTACATTTATGATACAAGAGCTTCAATATTAGTAAATGGTGAGTTGGGGATAAACTATTGAGAACCTTTAAGGTATTGTGGAGGATGCTTTAAAAGACCTGCCCTCTCCACTTTGAGAAAACTGCGTTTGCAAGAGCATGCGCGAACACATTTCTCTTCATGCACGCCCTGTTTAAAATGTGCTGTTCTCACAGCTCATACATTCTCATAGCCTGCGCCATCTTTGTTATTAGTCGCCGCTGTTGGGTAGAGACAGCGGGCCGCTGTGACAGGAAATCCCATAGTACTTTGCGAGGAGAGCTCTCTGTGCAAAGCATGCAGGGATAAATCTGCCTCTTCTGAGGCCTTTATTTTTTATTATCATACAATTCGTAGACATTTTCTCTTACGACCCTTGGCCATTTTCAAAGAACCGCTGTGAGAAAGGTGAGCTTAAATGACTGTCTGAAACTGTAGCTCACCACACATATAGCCTGAAAGTGTGCATGCACAGAAAAATATAGCTAACTCAATGAGGGGAAGGAAACAGACTGCTTAAATACACAGGAGAAGATGATTGAGGGCAGGTGTGTTCAATCAGGCTGGCTTGGGTAGTGCAGGCAGCAGTGGTGGAGCAAAACAAAGATGCCATCTCACAAAATATTACTTATTACGATTCCTGAAGTGGTAAAAAATGAATAAGTCACATTTTGCTGGCAAATATTGTTTACTGGAGTCTTATAGCCACACTTTTTTTGCTGAAAGACTAAAAGCAGAACTTAGATAAACTTATTTAATTTTTCCCTGTCTTTTTGTAAATTTCCCATTGCTTTATGATTCTCCCTCAATGTTTACATTATATTAGGATGAGTTTGAAGTAGGACTGAATCAATTAATTGGATTAATCATGAGTAACCGATTTTTAAATAATTGTCAACTAATTTAGTAATTGATTAATTGTTAAATATAGAGACGCATGTCTTTAGCTGACAGAGAAACCCATTTAGAGCAGCAATTTTACCAAAATTGTAAAAAAAAAAAAAAAAGAAAATATGTAAAAATATTGCATTTAAGATGAAAAACATTGTCAATATGCTCTATCCAGAACTCCTCAAGTGGAAAAGGTTTAGTTTCCCATGGTTTAATTTCGTAAATGGGTTTCGTGAATCTTCTTTAAGGAACCTTTTGCTATCGATTAAGCAAAAGAATAATCAACAGATTAATCAATTTACAAAATGATCATTAGTTGCAACCCTAGTATGAACACCTATTCATGGGGGAGTCATGAAACTGATCCCTATAATGAGTTAAATGCAGAGGACAAATGTAGTCCAAGTTGAGATTAAGTTGATATTAATAAGGAATACTGTTGCATTTTAATATCATAACATGTCTTCAACCCTTAATTGGTCCCTTTAATTTTCCTGCTTGGGCATGGACTGCTTTGGGGGTGCCCGTTAAATATGTTCCGTCTTTCAAATGCCTTCTTCAGGTTTGAGAAATATTTAATTTTATCCTCCAAATTTTATTTTTAATGGATCTTTACTGGTGACAGCTCAGCGCTGCATATTGGCGCAGAGACAAAGACAGTTGTGTAGTTTAGAGGCACTCACCCTCAAGGGCGCCATGTAGTGGGAGTTGCATCAGCAGTGCTATTTCTCACCATTGCTGTTGCTTCAGCACTTACACAGATGCAACATAGAAGCTCTGCTTGACACATATTATTTAGCTGGAGTTAAAAGGATGGAATGGAAAAAGGGAAGGCTTCTAAACTGCAATGTCATTATGTGTTGAGATCCTGCCCTAGAAACACTGCTAGAACAAAGAAAGGTCATTGCTGTCTTACTACATCAGCCAGCAACAGGTTTAATATGAACTATCAGCTCATATAGCTTAGGGAAAAACCCCGTCACAATGTCTAGAAATGAATAATGATGGATAATGCTGCTCAGGATGGTGAATTAAAACAGAGTTCTTATAGTCAGTAAAGACTAAGATGGAGTTCTTCATCCACATACCTTCCTGTGTAAATCTTCACAATAAAATAAGGAAGAATCTGTTACTTACTTAAAAAAAGGCACCTTAAATATTCTTGTAGATAAATACGGAAAATTTGAAATATAGCTAAAGAATTTATGTATTTCTTGCCTTTACTTGGTAAAATAAGAGACTCTGTAGACTCTTAAAGGTATATTGGAGGGTGTTCTTTTTCCGGGTGGATCATCAAAATAAGTTCTCCTAATTGTCAATCATTCTGGTGATATGTCTACGTAAGGCACTCCTAGGTGCTCGTCTCTATTTTCATGTACCGGTGGTGAGTCTGACATAGTGGAAAAATTTTGCGTTTAATAGGAGTTCCCTATCAGGAGCGGGTACAGGGTTGTGCATGTGCTTTTTTTGGCAGCGAGGAGGGCAGGTCTTTCAAAAAATTCTTGAAAATCCTCCACTATACCTTTAATTAACACTCCATGTTATGTAAACCACCATTCAAAATGTTGGTTGATCTTAATAATTTAGGAATTTTTTTTTTTATAAGAAAGTGGATATTGGATATTAACTAGCAAATATATGTGGGACACGTTGAAGATTTAGTTTTCAGGTTTACCTCATAACCACACAGAATAAATAGGCTATGGATCATTAAAAAACTCAAAAAATTAATGTTGGAGAACTGTATAAAAAATAAAAATAAATAAATAAATAAATATATCCATTTCATGTAATCACAAGACATGGCTGCTGAATGCACCAGAGATGTCGAATAGACAAGGCACCCATTGTGTGCTACAGGGTGAGAGAAATAAACATTAAAACCGGGCCAAGATATCAGCCCAACTGATAGCTGATCTTATTTCTGGGGCGACAGTGGAGTAGGATGAAGGAGTCAGACCTGCGATCAGAGGGTCACATGTTCCAACCACAGATCCGTCCATCTCAGGCAGCTGCAACCAAAACATAGTTTGCCACCATTGGTTTGTAACTGACTGAATGTAACGTAAAGGGCTTTGGAGTCCCTTGACTGGAAAAGGTGCTGAATATATAAAAGTACAGGTCATTTAGCATATTTGGTACACATTATATCATCGTACAGTATATATTTGCTCTGAACAGGATGAGTGCATGTTCTCATATTAGAGAATTTTTCAGTATTAGATTATGGTAGTACAACTTTAAAAAGAAAATACTTACCTTGGAAAAAAGTTATGAAATATGTAAGCCTCTAAGGGTGCTGTCTATGACAGCAGACCAAATGGTAAAGCAATCATAGTCAACCTGTTTGAAATACATTCTTAACATTTTATATTAAAAAATAGCTGAAAACATTAAAAGCAGAGTTGAAAATAAGGAAGTAAAACTCTAAAAAAAATACTAGGAAATCACAGAAGGAACTTATTAGATTTACTAAGGGGTTGAAACTGAGATGGCTGTTTCCCTTCAGCTCGACAGCAACCCTAAACCTACAGTCAGAGCTAATAAGCAAAGGTTTAGATCAACTTTGTTGGGACATGAAGCAAGGCGGCTCTCTACATCATCCCATAATCCTTGGTAACCTAAACATTTCTAGTATATAGCATAAAAAAGCATCATATAAAAAGCTGGTGTTGTTTCTTTTCCTCAAATTTGATCAGACTTTTGTTTTTTTCATGGCTGTGCCGGAAGAGGAGGAAACTAATAATTCTTGCAAATATCCCCACATGCATAATCGCGGCTGAAATGAGAACAAGAACGCGATAATGTTGTGAGTTCACACAACAAATGGAAACGGTTTCACATACAGTAGGGGAGGTCTTGTGAAGCAGCCAGAGCTGCAGCTCTTTCTCTCTGTGAGATTGTGTGTCAGCAGTGTTCCTTTATAGTCTGTCTGCAGCCTAATGGCACATTTTAGTGTATGAAGGAGGAGATTGATCTTCGCTGCAGATCACTGTCAGGCCTCTAGTTCTTCTGCTGTAAAAGAGCCTTTTCTCTCCTGATGACAATTTTCATTCTTTTTGTTGGTGTGGGTATTCATGCACATTTCGTGCATTGAAATGAACATTTCTGAATCCACTTTTACATAAATTAAGTGGTCGGCAGGTTAAAGCGCAATGCAGATGAGTTTTGATGAAAGAGCAATAAAGGGAACATCAGGGTTAAGTGTGAGTTATTCAGGGATGCAGGGAAAGGGGTGAAAAAGAGGACCAACTCCCCCCTTTGAAAGTCAAGGGATTCCTTTACTGCAGTGATCAGCAGCATCCCTCTTCCTCCCTCCCGCTACCTCCCCTCTCCTTGCTGCCCTGCCTCATCTCCTTCGTGCTGCGGGGTACAGTATGAGCACCACATGGTTAGAAACGTAAGTGCACTCGTGACTCACACCTCTCTACTCCAGCCTCCATTTATCCCCTGCTTCTCCATTTATCCTAACACTTTCTCTCCTCCTCCTCTTGCTGCTTTAACGCCTCCTTCTTTCCTCCGGCTCATCCCTCCATCATCTCCACTGAAGGCTTTTCCTTTGCTTTGCCGTCGGTCACTTGACAGCGTGACATTGATTCCAAGGTTGCTTTGCTATCGACTGCTGCCTCTCCGTTAAATATTTCAGGCATCGTTTCAATGGCCACGTGTCGAGGGAGGGGGAGGTCCTCCCCAGCCGCTCCCCAACCACGGCTGACAAACAGCCCGGCGAACAGACGGGGCGGGCACACGTGTGCTTTCACGCCTGCTGCACTCACACACAGCAACATGTCACTCGACAGACATGCGGTCCGGCTGTGTTTGCATACGTTTATGACGTTTCTATGTAGAGTCAGGGTTTCCTGGAAGCTTTGATGGGGATGTTGCAAGTGTTAACAGTAAAATCTTCAAACAACAGATCATGATAAATGAGAAAAGTGAAACTGGACTGCTCTCTGCAGCTGGTGCAGTTATTCCAGACTGGCCAAAAGCTATTTCTCAGCATGTCATCCGATCAGCAGGCTAATCACGATTTGGGCTTGGTGCTGTGGGTTGGCAATGGGTATTATTTACAATACTAACACACACAGTGGAAAGCCACCGTGGAGTGGTGGCATTTACTTTTGCTTCTATTGACTTTCTGCCTTTTCTCCCTTGCTAAGGGAAGAAAAAAAGTAGACGCCTCTGCAGCTGGTCAGGTCTGCTGTGTTGCATTGCTGATGCTCGCCCTGCAGCTTTCTCTGCCTGAGTGACGTTTTGGCTGTAGATAATCAGTCGTTATGTGGGACTCACCTGTAGTTCACTAGCTATGACTGTTTGGATTTATGAGCTGCAGACTGGTTAGCAGAAAGGTTACCGGATCAAAAATTAGGGCAGTCAAAAAAGGATTTAAACTGTTTAACTGACTACTTAATTCTTAAAACATTAGGATACACCCTTTTGTATTAAGGCTTTTATGATAGCAATTAATTTAGTATATTAATTCAGGAGAATTTATATGAAACGCCGACCAATCGGTTTGGCTGGATTTAAACTCACAGTGCTTCTGTTTTTCGTCACGTCATTAATGAACTCCTGTGAACCAATGCCACCGGCAGCCATGCATGCCCAGGCTATTAAGCTACCTCCACCATGCTTTACAGATGATGTGATATGCTTTGGATAATGACCTAATCCCCAGCTGTTCCATATTTTCTTCTTTCCTTTATTCTGTTTAATCTTGGTTTCATCTTTCCATAGAATGTTCTTCCTTGACTGAGGTTTTTTTAGCATAGTGTAATCCAGGGTTCACCAACCTTTTTATGAATAGGGCCTACTTCATGGGTACCGAGTCACAGGATCGGCTACTAATATTGACCTATGACCTGGAGGAGTCAGCGTTCACCTAAACTTCATAGATAATAAACATATTTCTTGTGTTTCCTTACATTTCTAATTTGCCTCTAGATATTGTCATTTTGAAATCCCTGTAAATGCTTATATGTTTAAAATTATTGATATGATGAAACGCTCTATAAATGATAAAACATAACAGCAGCAGCAAAAAATAACAGTCAAACTTAGTCCACTGGTAAGTTGTTCTGTTTTCAAAAGATGCTGAGGGCACCCCATGTGGTCCTTGAGGGCCCCTTGGTGCCCGCGGGCATCACGTTGGTGACCCCGGGTGTAATCTAACCTTTTTATTCTGGAGGCTCATGAGTGACTTGCATCATGTAGTGAGCCCTGTATTTACTTTTAATGCAGTTTTCTTTTTATGGGAGATTTGGGTATTGATACTTCTACTGTTCCCTTCTGGACAGATTGGTTCACTCGAGCAGCTGTAAAAGGGTTTCTTTTCACCATAGAAATGATTCTTCAGTCATCCCCCAATATTGTCTTCTATGGGTTTCTAGGTCTGAGAAATTCACCAGTGCTTTCTCTTTTTTTAAAGTTGTATTAAACTGTCACTCCTGTGGTTGTAGCAATTTCTCTGTGGGCTTTTTCTGTTTTAGCTTAGGGGTGGCTTGTTTCTGAATAGAAAGCTCCTATGACTGGATATTTTCTTCACACAAAATCTTTCAAATATGAGCACCATACCTCAAATCAACACCAGGCCTTTTATCTGCTTGACTAGGATTTGCCAAATCCTTCCCATAACAAAGCCTCTGATTTTATGTCCAAGTTTTGTCCCTTTATAAACACGGTGGCACCTGTTTAGGAACTGAAACTCCTGAGACCTTCATCTTATTTTAGCTTGGATACCCTAAAATTAAAACTAAGGTCTGGACTTTATGTCCACGATTTTTGTATTGCTATAACTTCAATATGTTTCAGTAAATGTGTAAAATAAATATTGGTGTTCAAACATGTATGGACCTAACTGTATTTTTCTATAGAATAAATGATGCTGATTGTTTTATAATAGCCCACATCAGTCTAACTAATGCTGTTTTTTTATTTTATTTATTTATTCTTTTCTTTTCTTTTTTGGGGGGCACATTTTTGAAGCTGATATTTCTTTTTCTTCCTCCATGGAAACATGTCAAATGTAGCATAAGTCTGGATATAAACAACAACAACAAACAAAAAAAAACATGCCCTTGACATGATCTCAAGGCATGTCTACTGAATGCACTAAAGAATCAGTAAATTCCTGTATCCCCATCTGCTGATGTGAATATCAGCCAATAGTTCCGACTGGCCTGTCTATCAGTTTACCTCGAATACTTTCCTTCTATCTAATTATTCCTCAAATGTGTGAATCCATCCATTTTCTGCCCTTTCACTTTGTCCAACTATCAGTCTTGCCTTTTTTAAATCCTTAAATAAATTGTTCACTTTTGAATGACTATTTTCATTCTAATTATCTTTATAGAATAACAGAAATTTCTGAAAATGCATAAATTTGTAATAAATGAGCAGAAACCCATGTCTTTTTAAGTTGGTTAGGTAAGTTAACGGGATGATGGGTTTGGTTCAAGTTAAGTTTCTATGAGAAATGACCTACAGTGTAACAAAGACCTTACTTTGCCGGTCAAGAAATATATATTTTTACCTTCAAAGGTTTTTGTATGATTTGTTGATGAAGTAAAACAGTCTGTGAGGGAGAAACAGTCTGTGTTTCAGTTGGATTCTGGGTGTTTCGGTTGGATTCTGGGTTTACCAGCTGTCCCACTGCAGGGACTCTCCCTTACTGGTGTTTACTAAGATATTTTTACTCTTTGTGGTCATAAAGGTGAAGCCCTGAAAGCCCTAAGTGGCTGCTGCTGTGGTTCCCCTTGATGGGGGACTCCATGCATGTTGTAAATCTAACATAACTACTCAGCTATTCTGCTGTTACAGTTACTTAACACTGGGAGCAGGAGAGATGGAGCTCTGCTTGGAGGCATGGCCTTCAAGATGTGCTCTGATCTGCTTAAATGATGGGTTAATGAGTGCTACTTATCATTAGGAGCAGTTTGACCGGAACTCAAATGTGCATATAACTTTAATCAGTAAGGTTTTGATTCTCTTTAGTCGTTGGCCTCTGATTTTATGGTGCCTTCATTTCTACAAACAAGGAGTTCTGACTTTCATTGCTCGCCCAAGGCTTGCCCCAAGATTGGTGACCAGCCTGTTTTACTTTTTTTTCTTCGAACATCTGCAATACAGCTTTAAGGGGAACTCTTATTGGACTGTGTATAAAAACAACAGGGCTTCCCCCAATCTCCTCATGTCTTCCTCTCTGGTCTGCAACCAAAGCACATTATTTGTGTTGAACGTTTTCTTTTTTTTTTCCATGCTGCATTTTAGTGGTGATTTCTGCTGCAGTAATTACATGAGAAGCCGAAAGCTCAGTGTGTTTTTTCATTATGCATGACTCTGTACAGTACTCGTTTGATGAAGAAGCTGCAGTTGGATCCATTAATCTTCCTTCCTTGGGTGGGGCTCTGGTCTGAAACAAACTAGATGTTATTTTGGAAAATCATACCCAGACATTGGGTTTATTAAAGTGGTAACATGTTAACAGAGTTTATTCACTCTGGAATGTTAAAAAAAAAAAAGACGCAAGAGGAAGAAAACATTTAGCATTCATCCGTTCATCCGTTTTTCTCGTCCATGTCTCCCTTTATTCCACCACTCCTTTCTCCACCTGTGCATCCATTTGTTTTTTTCCACTTATTTATTCAGCCAGCTGTCCGCCCAACTCTGCCCCTTTGTCCCTCTCCCCATCCATTCATCCAGTCCTCCCTCACTTTGTCCATCTTTTCATCCCTGTGTCTTTAAAGTTGTTTATCATTCCATGACTGGTCCCATTTGTATGTCCATCTGGCTTTTTATCCATCCATCCATCCATCCATCCATCCATCCATCCATCCATCCATCCATCCATCCATCCATCCATCCATCCATCCATCCATCCATACTTTTGCTCACCCACCAATCTAACAGTTTGTTCTCTCTCTCTCTCTCTACCACTTGTGCTTGCAGGTCTGGAAGGGCGCCCCCTCATGGCATGGCCAGAGACTGTTTTGCTCCTCCACTACCCCAGGCGGTGAGCTCTCCGTTTGAATCCATTTCCCCTTGCATACAATGCAACATATTTGGTTTATTGTTAACCATTTGAGACATATGATGGAATTCCCTTTAAACAAAAACTCCCTCTAATTACCTTTTGCTTCGGAGACAAATGAGAAAGCTGACCAAAGAAAAGCTGTGCCTTAATCAGCCAGCAGAATCTTATTTGGAGTAAGCAGGCAGTTAGCAACCAGCGGGTTATTAATTTTGCAATTTTTGCTCTCAGGGAGTACCTTTTTGGTTGACGGGTAGAAAAGATGAGCCAGCAGCACTGCAGAGCAGGAGGATTTGATTTTAAATAGAGCTTAAATAGCTTTGGGATTACAACATAAAGGAGCCCAAGATCCCCTGACACTACAAACAGCGGGTTTGTGATGGAAGGATAAAGGAGGACAAAGGGGAATAGGTGCAATAGTGAAGCTACTTTGCCTACACTTTCACAGTTCCTCTGCAAGAAAGTGAAATGAAATGTCTGTGCCTGTGAGCGCTTATTCAAAAGAGAGGATCTACTGGAAGGCAGCTGCCAGCTGATGATCCTTCACCTCAGCGCGAGTTTGAGCAGCGATGTGCTGATTCACTGCAGCAGCCTGGACCCTCTCCACACTAGGCTCACAGCCCTCTGGGTTGATTCATGGATCTGTCATTAGAGACCATTCAGTGTGTTAAAGCTGCAGTCTGTAACATTGAGGAGAGAGCAGACTTCGACTGAAAATTTGAAGAAAAACAGGTTTCACTCCACTCCCCCACCCTCTCTGCTTCACTCATGCCCCACCTCCAAGCTCCACCCTCTCACAGCATCTGCGCGGCTACCGCATGCGACCAGAAGGGGGGAGGCGGGATTCAGCGTGTGTGAGCTGTGATTGACACTCCATCAGACGCTCCTCTGGCTGTGATTGGTTGTTTTGACTGGTCCCGAATTATTCTTTCCAGATTGAAATACAGGCAGTAGGCGGTACCAATTGAAGCAGTTTTTTTCACAGGTTACATATCACATGTACTGCTGTCTGGGCATAGGGACAGTTTTAGCCAATATGACAAAAAAGTGATTTTTAAAAACTTACAGACTTCAGCTTTAATGGTACAAGCTGCGCAGGGTCTTTATAACCACAGTTTGGTTATGGACCAGTCGGGCTGTATTATAGGGATAATTACTATGCACGGAGAGGCTTCTGGGGAACTGTTTGGACAAAATTAACCGTTCTTACAGCACTCTTTAAAGCAGCATGTACAGACAAAACTAACAGCAGGCAAAATCCAAATAATTGAACTTGGAAATGGAGTTTTGGGACCATTTGGCCTCCGTCTTCCTTTTATCCTTTTCGCTGCTGAGAAAGTCTGTCTGAGAATGACTGGTTAGTGATGCCTACCTACCTAGATGGCATTTTGATCGTCTGTCTTTCCACATTAGCATTATCCAGGGAGATAAAACCTTTTCTATGGGAATAGAAACTATGTGTAGTTAATGTCAAAAAACTGTGCGCAAATCTCTGGAAAGCAGTATTTGTGTGTTGATGCTGAACCCCTGAGTTTCTCTGCTGTTTCTCTTTCTTGTTACCCCCTCAGACGTGACAGTGGTGTACCAGAACGGTCTACCTGTGATATCGGTTAATTTGCCGTCCAGACGAGAGCGCTGTCAGTTCACCCTAAAGCCTCTCAGCGACTGCGTGGGAGTTTTCCTGCAGCAGCTCCAGGCGGAGGACCGAGGCATCGACCGTGTAGCCATCTACTCCATGGGTAAGGATACGAACGCACACTGGATTATGTCTAGCCAGGTAAAAGACATGGAACAGATTTTAACAAATAGTAATGTTTAATCTTTTTTTAATTTATCTAAGGGGAATAATAAGTGATATAATTGTCTGTAGGCTCTAAAAATGACCTATTTTAGTTACTTAGGAAAATAATTAATAAAAGTTTTAATAGCATGAATAAAACTCTTAAATAATAACAGCATTTCTATTAACATTGAATAATGAACCTTTTTCAGTTTTAAAGTGGAACAGGCTTTCTCAATAAAAACATATGCAATTTAAATAAGTTTGCAAATAAATAAAGATAAATAATCCAAGTATAATACAGTTTGACAATATTATAAGGTTTTCTTGGGTATTCTTTTCATTTGCAATCTTGTATTCTTATGAAAATCAAAAATAAACATAAAAAAATATGCAAACATCACTTTTCTTTAGTATCAGTGCCATGCCAAATTAGTAGTGTGACTGACACCCCTTCAAAGAACAGATTTCATGCACTACCATGTGTAAACAGAGGGACACCCTAGTAGCTGGTATCTCCCTCTCTACATTACCTTCAGCTGTCTAGCAGTTTCTCATATGGCTTTAAAGAAGGTTTGCTGTTGTGCAATTTTACCAGAAGATTATGAATATAATAAATGACTAGAACTGAAGGTTTAGTAAATTAATATGTCATTCAAATCAAGGGTGGAACTAATTAATTATTGTTAGTTAAATAATTAGAACTGACATCTGCTTACTCACCAAAGTTCTTTTGTCTTTTACCTGAGTTTGGACTTCTGGAGCGGCTGTTGAAATCCAGTTATCTTTTACCAATTTAGCAGTTTCTGCTATGATTATTGGCAGAGTTAATAACAATCAACAAAAAAACTCTCTGTTTCTTCAAGTTTCAACCAAAAAAGTTATTATGCAGAAATACTGGAAGATGACCACAGGTTAAAATATCGGTACCTTTAATGGTTAATAATCCCTACTACAGTATTACTATATCTGACAACTATGTAAATGCTGCACACTACTGAAATTAAGCACCAAGTAAATGAAAAGTTAATAAAAGGGAGAAAAGGGGGATATAAGAGTCATTTCAAAGAGTACAAGTCTAAAGTTTTTAGGCTTGGTGATTAATGCATTTAAGGTGCCCTTTAAAATAGGAGCAGATAAATGTGAAGAACAACTGATCCACAGATCTTAACTGCAATCAAAAAGTGAAGGTTAATATAGTTTTACAGTGAAAATGAACAATGACCCGGAAATACATTAAAATGTAGCAACACTGGAACAAAAAACGGCTATCTTAGATGACACCAGGAGACCGGCTACGTGGCGGACCATTAGAACCATAAGTTACAAAATGGCTGCCTTCATGTATAATTGCTGTTTGGCTGTGACACCACTCTGGAGAGAAACATGAGCTGTGCTACTGCCATCAGCACCTTTGTTTATAGATGTTGGAGATCGGTCTGTTTTTCCAGTGTAGTCCTGTTTCTCTGACTGTGACAGACTGGATGTGCTCTCTTCATCCTCTGACATGGGAGCTGGCTCGGAGCTCATCTGCCTGGCTTTGTGTTTCCTGGACAGGGCCAACTTTTAAAGTTGCTTTTTGTATCTCTGCTTCTGTCTCCTCGGCCTCGGCAGATGGCTGCTCGCACTGAGTCTGGTTCTGCTGGAGGTTTCTTTCTGCTAAAATTGAGTTTTTCCTCCCCACTGTCGCTACAAGCAGTGCTGGGCAAGCTACTTGTCCAGTGTAGTGAGCTAAGCTATCAGCTACTCAACAATAAATTAAGCTTCACTACACAAAAGCTACCACCTAAAGAATTATAGCAAGCTAAGTTACACTAATGTGTTAAAAGTAGCTTAACTACATCAGAAGCTACTTAACGTTGTACCAACCTAATGTCAATTCAAAATGAGTCTGATGCACTGGTTAAAATATTTATTAAAGATCAGCCAATGACATAACACAGTGTAAACATTGCTTTATGATCAGCATATTAAAATAAAAACTAAAGTAATTACTAGTAGACAAACTAGTAAACAATCTGCTGTTATTAGAACCAAATTAAAGGTACTGTGTAGTGTTCTACACATCGAGACATGGCTATGAGTTTGCATTCAATGGACATCTTTAGGGAAAACAAAACCCTACAAAAGACCTCAATTAAACAGTTGATTCAAGTAACAAACAAAACTGTTTACAAAAGAAGGTGAAAAAATAAAGAAGCTAATTAAGAGATATACATATATATATATATATATATATATATATATATATATATATATATATATATATATATATATATATATATATATGTCTCACCATATAATTTAATTTCTACCTACATATTTATTCATTGTATTTTTGGAGGCAATTAATTGAATGCTTATTTATTTATTTATTGAGCATTTATTTATTTATGTATTTATTTTATATACGGTAGAGCTGTTCCTCCATAAAAAATCTTATCTGTGCACAGCCTAAAAACAGATTTATGTAAACATCCTGTCAGGTAAACTAGGCCATGAAAATACAATATGGAAGTTTCACTACAGCTCTCTAATTAGAGTATCTTAGTGGCACATAGATATGGGAGAATTATCCTGCCATAATGCAAGAGCACATCATTTCAATTTGAGAAAAGAATTTCATCTTCTTGTTCTCAAAACTTATAATGCTCACAGTCAAAACATGCGCTCTCTCTCAAATATTTTCTCTTCTCTCTTTGTTTCTTCTCTCAGATTTAATCCTTCTTGCACAGATATTTTCTCCTCTCGCTTGCCTCCTTCTCTTCGCGCACAAACCGCGCTCTGTTACGCTCGCAAATCCATAGGCTCTGCTTGCGGATTTGTTTTGCTCTCTCAGACTGCAGTTGGATCGTTGCCTAGCAACCTTTCCAGCCAATAGAACGACAGCCTGGGAAAGGGTGCGCTTGTTTAACCCTACTGAGTGTGCCTGTGCTACTACGCCACTTATAGGAGCGTCAGCTGAAACTGCTATTTACAGTAGCTTGTGGCTGATTGTTGTTTCAAAATAGAAAACCTGGTTTCATTTCTTAGTTTTGCCCTGGATTTTGTAGCGTTTGTGGACGCTACGTCGCTACTTGATCAAAACAATAACGTCGCTACAGGAAAGTTACTTGATAAATAAAGCAGCGACGCTACGGTCAAGCTACTGGAAAATGTAGTTAAACTAATAGCTTCGCTACATGTAGCGGCGCTACTGCCCATCACTGTGTATACCTGACCAAAATGAGGTAGCTTGATGCTAACAATGCTAGCCTATCCAACTGCAGCACCCTATCTTTTTAGACAAATTGAAGAAAAAAAAAAAACACACAGTGCCGATCGTTCAGTCAGAGCTGGGCAATTAATTGCATTTACAATCAAATTGCAATTTATTAAAAAGCAATTTTTTAAATTGCAGAGGCACTCAATTTTAGTCCCATTAAATTTAGCAAGATTAAAGGGCGAGAGTCGTAGTTACCACACGAATCCATATATGCAAGTAGAAGTAAGCACCTTTTCGCACAAAGGTTACACTAAAATCCTGCAACAATGGACTCCTTTCAAGCAATCATTTAAAAACTGAAAGCGTGCAAAGGAAAAATGAATTATAATTGAAAAATAATTTTAATTTGGACTTTTGGCAATATTGTTTAGCCCTAGTCTTCTTCCATGATGATAAACATGTAACGGCCCTCATAGGAAGTAACGTGTCTCCTTATCTCCCACAACAGTTTGTATTTCATTTTATGTCAACAGTAGGAACAATCTCACCCTTTGATGACATTTTGGGGTTATTGGAGATTGCTTTTAGTATTATTTGGTCTGCTTGGCCAAACTGACCAGGGCTCAGATCTCAGCATGGTGATCTCTCCAGATGATCTGTACCTGTGCCCAGATTTTAGCTATATTGACTATGTTTAGTTTAATTTAAATGTATATAAAGCATCTATATCTCCAGATATGTTATACAAATGAATACTAATAATTTCCCTCTCTCATCTAAGCTCTATTTCTCCCTAAATTTATATTTCTTTTCTCTCCCTGCAGATGGAGCAAGGATCGCCTCCTCTACAGGCATAGACATCCTTCTGCTGGATGATTTTAAGCTCCTCATCAATGACACCACGCATATCGTGCGACCACCAAGGAGAGGTTGGTACCAGCAGAGAGAAATACGGGTTTGTTTGAGTTGATTCTTCTGATTTTCGACAAAAAACTGTTCTTATGTGTTTGTTTGAGCAGAGATCCTGCCCCACGAGGAAGCTGAGAGGCTAAATGACGTCAAATTTCTGGTGCAGCAGCTCTACACCACTCTGCGCATCGAGGAGCACCAGCTTAGTAAAGAGCGGGAGCTGATTGGACGACTGGAGGACCTCAACTCTCAGCTCCGCCCCCTAGAGAAGGTTCAGTAGAAGCTTTTTGACAGTCAGTGTCGGTGACCCACTAAATGCTGCGAGTTATAGGAATGCCAGTTGATATATTAATTTGTGGAGATGAGTGAGCTGGGTTAAGCTGGGTTTGTTGTTGTTCTGTTATCTGTAAGCTGAAAATTAATTTGTGACTTAAACAAAACAGCCAATCTCTTGATAATTAAGCTTCAAGCCAGCACAGAAAATTAAAAGAATCATTGCATAATTTAATTGTTTTCCATTTGACTCCCCATTGATATTGTTTGGAGTGGAAAAGTCTTGCCGTAAAAAAAACAAAACAAAACAAAAAAAAAACTACTTATTTTTAAATAACTTGAGGCAAGCTAAAGGTTTTGACTGTCACCATAATTTCATGGAAATCTACATATTTTTAAAACCACTTTGTACTTGTTAAATAAGACAGCAGAAATTAATGAAAAGAAGAAAACTATTTGTATGGAAGTCCAGTTGTGCCACAATTAAAATACTTGGGGCATTGAATAAGTAATGCCCCTGACCCACTTCCAATTGTTTGATCGAGATGAAATGTTGCATGTGCAATTATTTACAGTATATCTCTATAGCTTAACTTACAGCTCTGAACTAATTGGGGTTTCTGAGTTACAGGTGTTTGAACTGAGTTAAGAGATTAATGGAGCCTGTTGAGTGTCAAGCAGTGACACTCCGGTTTTTGTATTTGAAAGGATGCACACCACTGGAAACTTTTATTAAAATGAAAGTAACTTATGTTGATGATGTCCCATATGGCCTTACAAAGCCATACCAAAACCGTATCAATGCTCGTCACTCAACAGACTCCATTGGAGACTTGATTCAGTTCAAACACCGGTATAATCAGAAACCACAATTAGTTCAGAGCTTTAATTTGGCACCTAATCTGTAGAGATTGCACATGTGAAAGTTCAGCTAGATCAAACAACTAGAAGTTGGTCAGGGGCATTACTTATTGAACGTCCCTCGTACAAGTTAATGTTAATGGAATACATTTATATAGACCTTTTCTTGGCACAACAACCACTCAAAGTGGATTACACCAGATCAGATTTACATAATGGTATTTGAAAAAAAAGGGAGAAAATATAAAAAAATATATATGTATTTTTTTTTACATTTGGTTGCACTTGGGGGTAAGTTAGTTCATAGTTATTCAAAAGGTTTTGTCTGAAATGGGCTGAATGTGCAGGTTAGCAAAATACAATGTTAGTGTCTGTTTAACTGATTTCGTGGTGGTCTGCAACTGGGAAACCTTCATGTAATAAAATGAATAAAACATGTAGGAATTTTAAATAGATAAATCACATTTAAATAATACATTTTATAATTTTTATTATTATTAGATTTTCATGTCCCAAATTTCCATTTTTGCTGCATATTACTATTTCTTTAGAGATTATATTTATTTAAAGGTACACTATGCAACCGGTGTTGATTTTCCAGCGAGACTCCCCCCAGAGGGCGAAAGTAAAAGTGCACTGTCGTAAATATGCACAGCTGTTCTCCTGGTTTCTCCGTCAAGCCAGGCGCGGTTGTTTTGAGCTTAGCAGACAGGCGAACGCAACGAATGACTAATGCTGCGTTCACACCGCAGCTGGCGCGACAGAAGCAGCGAGTTTACATGCAAAGTCAATGGTTGACGCGTGTCAAGGCGCAGCAAAAGGTCCCGCGGCGCGTTTTGAACAGCAGGCCCAGCGCGTCTGAGCAGCTGAAGCAGGGAGAGAGACACAGCGCTGATGATCAGAGGCTATGATCTCTCCTCTTAAACAGTTTATTGACGCCTAAATTAACTTAAAATGCAGAAATCTGCCGGCAGAATATGCAGTTTGGATTATTTAGATCAAAAACACCTACCAGCTACCGCGGTGAACCGCGAGGAGGTGACCTGGCCAGAGGCTGCTGATGAAGGGGTTCCTTCTGTCGGCGCACCGCTGGTATGTGGGGGTCTGAGCGGCTCTGACAGAAAAAATATTGAAGGCAGGATAATAATCTGAATGAACTGACGGCACTGATTACGTTTTCAGGTGTATTTTCTCATTTAAACACATATTAAAACTACTTTATTCCAAATGATCACAGCAAATATAGCTGCAAGGCAGAGAAAGGATAGTGAAGCTCCGCCCAACGCGCGTCAGACACACTTTTGCACCGCACAGCCAGAGCAGCAAAGCTGCTTCAGCCGCGTGTCAGAACTAACTGGTTCAAGCAGCAAAAATGAAGCAGCAGACACGATTTTGCTGCTTTTGCTGCGTGAACGTAGCATAACTGCACAAGGATCTTCTTCTTCTTCTTCTTATGGGATTTTATGGCGGTTGGCAGACTTGTGAATTGTGCATTACCGCCACCAACTGATATGGAGTAAAGCAAGATAACAGGAAACGATTCACCCCCCCCCCAAAAAAAAAAAAAAAAAAAAAAAAAAAAAAAAAAAAAAAAAAAAAAAAAAAACCTGTGTAACTTAAACCAACATAATACTAAATCACATTTGCCCATATAATTTTAATTTACTCTAGGTCATCTTAACTCTGCCAGTTTCTGATGGTCCCATCGGTCCTCCCATCATACTTCCAACCATCTCCCAGTTCAAATCTTTAATGTCCAGATATTTTTCTGCAGCCTTCACTATTATTTTGATTTTTTCCGTTTTTTTTGTTGTCTGTGCAGTACAATTAATTACTTCTACCATGAAAAGAACAAAATTTGTCTTTTTAACAATAAGTGAGTCTTCATTAATTTTTGGAGATTTCTCTAGAGGTTTGGAATTTGCTGTGTGTTGAACTGTAGGTTTGGGTTTTTCTGACTGAGATGGGATCCTTTTTGCAGCTTCAGCGTAGGTTATTCCGAGCTCAAATTTCATTTTTTTAATTTCCTCAGACCTTTTGCTTGCTTCACAGCCGCGATAGGCAGCAGTATGTTCTCCACCACAATTACAGCATTTTATTTTAGCTTCTTTTCCACATTTTCCGTACTCATGTTCTCCTGCACACCTTCCACACCTCTGTTTCCCTTTACAAACTGCTGCAACGTGACCGAATTTTTGGCATTTGAAACATCTCAATGGTGGAGGATTGTAGATTTTGACATTATAGCTTATGTAACCGATGAATACTTTGCTTGGTAATTGCTCTTCTTCGAATTTAATTAGCACAGATAAACTGTCAGATCTTTCTCCGTTTCTTGTTGTTTTTAACCGTTTTACTTCTTTTACTTTTGCACCGCTTATGTTTTCCAGAATCTCTTTTTCAGAAATTTTTAGAGGAACTCCTCCAATGACTCCCCTGCTGATCTTTTTGTTCTCCATTAGGCTGCACTGAACTCTTATCCCGTCAATTTTGTTGATACGTATTGCTTTGCCTTGCTGGGCGCTGTCTCTGCAGTTAATTAGCAGGTCTCCACTGTACAGAATTCTGGCACCTTTGACTTCTCCGACAAGTTTATTGATGGTTTTTGTTAAGTGAACCGGATTCCAATTTGTAAAAGAGTCTGCCTGATTAACGACTTTGAATATGACTTTGAATTCATTTTGTTGTGCTGTGGAATGTATGGAATGATCATCACTGGATTGTTCTGAACTAGATTCCCCTTGAACTGATCTCTGTTTTTTCCGCTTTTTCTCATTTTTTGATGTTGCTATTTTCCAACCTTCATTGTCACTATTTCCCTCTTCCATCCCACAAGAATCGCTTCCTGTTTCCTCACTACTCACGGCCCAAGACATTTCTCCATAAGCAGCTTCAAAACACGCGCCATGCACCAAACGACCATCCACCGAGCCTCAAACACTTCTTGTGTCAACGTGGCTTCCCTTCCACCATCTTCCTAAGCTCCCGTCACGTCGAAGATCCCTGCACAAGGATCGCCACTGTGCTAGCAACGAGAATGCTTTTAACTGGGGGGTGTAGCAGTTCTCGGCCGTAAAGCAAGACTGACTCTAACGAGACTTCTGAGCCTGTGGGTGCGGGTCGGTGCTCCTGCAATTGCAAGTGCAGTATTTCCCCCACAGACCACCAGGGCGGCCGAGAATACCTTTGTTCAACCTGAAATGACTCATTTAATCATCCAAAACGTTATGGAACACATTAATTAACTGAAAAATGTTGCATAGTGTGCCTTTAAATATGTCACACTCAGCCCTCCATATTTGAGATCTTTAGCATGAAATTGAAGTTTAAAAGGAAGTGAATATGTTATCGAGTTGTTTAAATAGCAGGGTTAATAATGGGCCACTGCTGATGGCATTTTGAAGACCACTTATATACCTTAAAGTGTTTGTGGGAACCCTGAGATGTGTCTAATCAGTTTGAAAGCACTATTGCACTACTGTAAGAAGAA